>NC_048596.1:19946280-20141280 GCF_003668045.3 Cricetulus griseus | reverse complement strand
CAATAGCTGTCAACCTTCCTAATGCTTCAAACCTTTAATCCAGTTCCTCATGCTGTGCTGACCCCAACCATAAAATTATTTTCATTGCTACTTCATAACTGTAATTTTACTACTGCTATGGGTCATAATGTAAATATCTGTGTTTTCCAATGGTCTTAGGTGACCCCTGTGAAAGGGTGATTTGAGAACCACTGCCTTCGAGTTTTTAATTTGGTAAGCCTGAGATATATCCCTTAATTGCTTTGTTGACAGGTTTCCAGTTGGGGCTCTTGAGAACACTGTACTATATACACAGAGATGAGGAAATACTGGCTATAGAGCTAACTCTTACAGGGATGAACAAGCTTTCTTATCTGGGGACAAAGAGAGCTCTCAATTACGTGCATCTGTTTCACTCAGTATATTTGAGAATCATGATGTATAGTGATAACCCATTCCGAACGGGGTGTGGTGGGTGGTATCTGCCATTCCAGTACTTTGGAGGCAGAAGTGAGAAAATCACAAGTTGATGGCCAGTCTGGGATATCTGATTGTACTGTTTCAACGTATTACCGATAACTTTTTATTGTTGAGTAATACTCTATTTAATAAAGGATATGGCACATTTTCTATATTAACCTGGTTTTATGGCTTGAATTTGAAATGTCCATCACAGGCTTATGTTTTAGTTGCTTATTCTCTGATGCTGATCTCTCTCTCTCTCTCTCTCTCTCTCTCTCTCTCTCTCTCTGTGTGTGTGTGTGTGTGTGTGTGTGTGTGTGTGTGTGTGTGTATGTACTCAAGTGCATTTGAGAGTGAGTGCACATGCACTTGAGACGGGGTTTCACTATATAGTTCTGGCTGACCTAAAACTAATTATTAGACCAGGATGCCCTCAAACTCATATGGACTCATGGAGATCTGCCTACCTCTGCTTCCCAAGTAGTGGTGGGGATTTTTTGAGTCTATATAGCCTTTAAGAGTTGGGGGTCTTGATGGGCAGTGGTAGTGCATACCGTCAATCCCAGCACGAGGAAGGCAGAGGCAGGCAGATCTCTGTGAGTTCGAGAACAGTCTGTTCTACAAGAGCTAGTTCCAGGATAGGCTCCAAAGCCAGAGAAACCCTGTCTCAAAAAAACAAACAAGCAAACAAACAAACAAACAAACAAAAAACGAATTGGGGTCTAGGGGATAGAGGACTTTTGTTGCTCTTGCAGAGGACCCAGGTTCGATTCCCAACACCCACACTCCAGCTCACAACTGTCCATAACTCCAGTTCCAAAGGATGCAACAGACTCTTCTGAGCTCTAGAGCACCGGGCATGCACATGGTGTACAAACAGGTATGCAAGCAAAACACTCATACATATAAAGTACATATATGGAAGGAGGAAGGGGAGAAGAGGAAGGCGAGGACGGTGTTATCTCATCAAGGTTTAACTATGTATTCCCCTAATGACCAGTGATTTCTGTGTTTGCCACCATCTCCTCCTGTGTTTATGTGTCTTTCTAAGTACAGTATCTTTTTGTTTTGTTTTTGTTTTATCAAGGCTTAAGAGTTCCTGGCACATTCCAGAAACAGATTCTTTTTTGTTTGTTTGTTTTTGTTTTTTTGTTTTTTGAGACAGGGTTTCTGTGTAGCTTTGGAGCCTGTCCTGGCACTCACTCTGGAGACCAGTCTGGCCTCAAACTCACAGAGATCCGCCTGCCTCTGCCTCCCAAGTGCTGGGATTAAAGGCGTGAGCCACCAACGCCCGGCTCAGAAACACATTCTTTATCAGATACTGATTTTCTACTGAAGGGACCAGCCCCCCATTTCAGCAGCCATAACAGCCTAACACATACTTGCCTGACCTTGCCTTGGTCACTAGGAGGTCAGATGCCTGCCTCGTGGCAAGGAACCAATCAGAAGTTAGCTGGTGGTGCTATGCTTTACAGCTCTGGGTGTGCTTTACGGACAAGTGCACAGCAATGATACGCAGAGCATAGCAACCGCCCTGGGAGGGCCTATGGGCCATAACAACCAGTTGACCAATCAACACAGGGCAAGCCTGGAGGCACACCAATCCTGAGCCTGGGTGTACCCCTAGACACTTCCCTTACGCTGCCCTATAAGATCTCTATGTTGTGGCTTCTCGGTCTTTCTTAGCCATCCGCCATGGCAGATGGATGAAAGACCAGAGCTAACATGGGAGCTCGTTAAACAACTACAATAAAGCCTCGTGCTGTTTGCATCTAGCTTTCAACTCCACCCAGTGATTGGGGTTGTCGAGGTCCTGGACTGAGATCCTGGGGGCCTGAGACTCCGGGGGTCTTTCACTACAAATCTCTGGCTCATGTTGTTATTATCTGAACTCTTTCCCATTGAGAACTAAACTAAGATGTTCAAATTCATCAATTTGTTCTTGGGCTTTTGTGTTGTTCCTGAGAAATCTTTGACTGTCCCCACGTTTATAGATTTTTTTTAATGTGTTTTGTTTTAGAGGCTTAATAGCTGTACAATATTTTTTAAATTATAAATTATTTTTATCCTATGTGTATAGGTGTTGTGCTTGCATATATGTCTGTAGCTCACTATTGTGCCTGGTGCTCAAGGGAGACAGAAGAGTACCTCAGTTTCCCTGGAACTGGAGTTACAGATAGTTGTGAAGTGCCACATAGGTACTGGGAATCGAACCAGGGTCCTCCAGAAGAGCAGCCAGTGCATCTCACTGCTGAGCCCTTGATCTGTGATAAATTTTGAGTTAAGTTTTATGTGTGGTGTAAAATACAAACTGAAGTAAATTTGCTTCTGCCTCCCGAGTGCTGAGATTAAAGACGTGTGCCACCACCACCTGGCAGGTTTTCGGTTCTTTCAGTGACTGAGCTCTTTGTGCCATCTCTTTGCCAAAGAATTACACAGCTTAAAATACAAGGCTGTAGCTGGTCATGGTGGCACACACCTCTAATCCCAGCACTTGGGAAGCAGATCTCTGAGTTTAAGGCTAGCCAGATCTACATAGTGAGTTCCGGACCAGCCAGGGCTACACGGTGCATGTGTATGTGTGTATGATGAAAACTAGTTGGGAAATAACATTAATGAAGAGGAACACAGATCTAAATGTATATTCACAAATGGTACATGCATCAACTACCATTACATGAGAGTCATGCATATGGAGCAGGAAGACAATGTTTCTCCCACAAGCTATCTTTATTTCACCAAAAGTTTCAAAGACCCTCATTCGTTGCAGCAATATTTCACCTAGGCCCATCCTGAGCTAATGAGAGATGCACAATACACTATGACTCTCTAGAAGAAAGACAAAATTTAAATTTTCAGGGGACAGAGCAGAGGGAAGGGTGAAGGAATGGCAGAAAGCTGGTAGAGATGAGAAACAGTGAGACCAGAGAAAGTGGGTCAGAAATCTCAGGCCAGAGAAGTGGTGTATCTGCAATACACCACACCTCAACCCGTACCTAAGAGAGTCTTGTCCTCATTTTTTCCCCTTCAAGTCCAATTTTAAAATGGTCAGAGAGGGGCTGGGCAGTGGTGGCACACACCTTTAATCCCAGTACTCAGGAAGAGGCTGGAGGATCTGTGAATTCAAGAACAGCCTGGTCTACAAGAGCTAGTTTCAGGACAGCCTCCAAAGCCACAGAGAAACCCTGTCTTGAAAAAAAAAAAAAATTGGTCAGAAAGGACCTAGAGAGATGATTCATCAGTTAAAAGCACTGGACCTGGATTTAACTCCCAGCACTGACATGGCAACTGCCAACCATCTATAACTCCAGTCCCAGGTGAAACCAATGCCCTCTTCTGGCCTCTGTGGGTGCCCTCTGTGGGTACCAAACACTCAAACATACATGCACAGACATACATGCAGGCAAAATTTATAATTAAATGTATAAAAAAGTAAAAACCCACCAGGCCTAGTAGGGCAGGTCTAATAATCCTAGCTACTTGGGAGGCTGAGGCAAGAAGATCAAAAGTTCAAAGCCTTCGTGGTTACAGAGTTAGGTCAAAACAAGTCTGGGAAACTTTTATGATTTCAAAAATAAAAAGAGCTAAAAAGAGGGATGGGGCTGCAATTGAATGGTAGAAGGTAGCACATGAGAGGTCCTAAGTTCAAACCCCATTGCTACAACAGAACAATAAATAAATAAACCCCCTTATTAGTTCCTGAGTGCTACATAAACAGACAATAACCAGGATTTGGTCTCAGGTCACAGTTTGCAGTCCTTTTTCAGAACATCTGTATTTAAAATGACAGTTGAACATAGTTAAAAGTAAAAAGTTTATGTCTGCTTTGTTCCTTTTTTATTTTCAAATTAGGCAGGTATTTGTTATTATCTGGTTTATTTCCTTTCCTTGTATCTGGTTAGCTTTTAAATTTCAGTGCTTTGGGAATTTGTAGCATGTATCTTTTGCCTATCACACTTTATCTAAACATGGTGCACTATTTCACAGATAGCATGGAAACCCTGTAAAACACACGGCCACTCACCTTCCAGCATTTACCATGGCAACACATTTTATTTTATATTCTGTCCTTATTTAAGGACAGAAATTATCTCTATTTACTCACAGAATCATCATTTCTGATGTTCTCTAGTCTGTTGGGGGTTTTTGTTTGTTTGTTTGGTTGGTTGGTTTTTTGTGTTTTGTTTTGGGTTTTTTGTTTGTTTTGTTTTGTTGTTGGGTTTTTTTTTGGGGGGGGGGTGTTTCTCTGTGTAGCTTTGGAGGTTGTCCCAGAACTAGCTCTTGTAGAGCAGGTTGGTCTCGAACTCACAGAGATCTGCCTGCCTCTGCCTCCCGAATGCTGGGATTAAAGGCCTGCGCCACCAATGCCCGGCTAGTCTGTCATTTTACAAATGTCTTTGTAGAAGCCTAGAGAGATGACTCATTGGTTAAAAGCACTGGCTGCTCTTCCAGAGAACTGAGGTTTGACTCCCAGCACCACATGGTGCCTCACAATCACCTTTAACTCCAGGTCCAAGGGATGCGAGGATGTTCCCTTCTGGCCTCTGCAGGCATCAGACATGCAAGTGGTACACAGTCATACATGAAGGCAAAACACCCATACACATAAAATTTTAAAATGTTTAAAATTTTCTTTGTATAGACCCTCATTGTCTTTCTATCCAAAGGGCTTTCATTAGCGCATCTTGTACTATGGCTGTGCAGATTGCAAATCCATCCAGCTTTTACATGTCTGAAAAAGATTTTGGAGACCCAGTGGCATGGCTCAGCAGGTAGAAGCACTTGCTTGTTAAGCCTGACAACCTGGCTAGACGTTGGTGGCACATGCTTTAATCCCAGCACTACAGAGGCAGAGGCAGGGGGATCTCTGTGAGTTCGAGGCCAGCCTGGTCTACAGAGCAAGTTCCAGGACAATCTCCAAAGCCATACAGAGAAACCCTGTCTTGAAAAACAAAAACAAAAACAAAAACAAAACCCTGCCTCAAAAACTACATTCACATACATACAGTCACACACATACACATACTCACACAAACATATTCCATACAGAAAGAGAGAAAAGGGAAGGAAAGGAAAAAAAAAATCAAAATGAGAAAAAGAAAGAAACTGCTCAATTATGGAAGTTGCTAGGGTCACAGCCTTGGCCCTGGCTGACCTCACAGGCCAAGCTTGACAGGACCATTAAACAGTGATAGTAAAAAGCAATATTCCACACTGGGAAGAAGAACAAGAGGTGCAGTGACCCACTCCTCTCCAAGTTCATCTTCCAGTCCTCCCATGAACCTCCCTCAGGTTTATTTATTATTTATTTATTTATTTATTTATTTATTTATTGGTTTTTCTAGACAGGGTTTCTGTGTGGCTTTGGAGGCTGTCCTGGAACTAGCTCTTGTAGACCAGGCTGGTCTCGAACTCACAGAGATCCGCCTGCCTCTGCCTCCCAAGTGCTAGGTTTAAAGGCGTGTGCCACCACCGCCCAGCGAAAAGAGGCTGAAGGATGTGAAAATCTAAACAGTCCCTATCGGAAGTACACCCTGCCCTCCATCATTGTCTTGAGCCCATCCTACCCAGCAAGGTGGTTTGACAAGTTGTCAGAGCTGTGTGGCATCTCTTTCTGGAAGACAAGCTCCCCTCTGACTGTCAGGACCACACCCTTTTTCTTCCCCTAGTGTCAAGCTTCTAGGGAAATTCCATCGTCTCAGAAGTCTGAGATAAATCTAAACAAAGGGAAGAAGTCTGAAAGTTACAGGGAAGAGCACAAGGCTCCATTAGAATGTCTTCATTCTTGACAAGGCATGATGGGAAACACCTTCAATCCCAGTACTTGGAGAGTAGAGGCAGATGTGTCAGAGTGAGTTCACGGCCACTCTGAACTTTACATATCTATTCCTGTCATCTAGTGGGTTAGGAGATGATTCTTTATAGGAAATCTCTGAAGTTAAAATGAAAAAATTATAGAAATGTTTATTTTTTATGAGTTTTTATTGCAACCTTAATACATATTAGTCAAAGTAAAGTAATATAGGAACACAACACACACAGATTCCCAATCTGTCCCATCCATCAAGTAGAAGCTAGTCTTCTAGTGTCCATGAGCCCCCTTCAAAGTCCCAGACACTCACTTCACAGCCTTAGATTTTAATAAAGTTTTCAGGTGTCAAACTCCTAGAATTGTAGCATTGGAAGGATGTGATAAATGGTCTAGTTCAACCTCCAGTTAAATTTAGACGCTTCTTGCACGGAGCGCACGACAGATGGTCACCTAGCCTCGGCTTGATATTTCTAGCAACGGAAAAACTCAAAATCCATGTGACAGATGCTTCAATTTTTGGACACTTCTAGTGATTTCAAACTTACAACATGTGCTAAAATTGGCCACCCTGAGATGCATGTTGGCTGCTTCTAGATCTACTCAGACGGTAAGTGCATCTATTCCTTCTCAGACCTACACACCTGCCTTTCTAGTCCCTGCCCCCCCCCCCAGCCTTGCTAGAGGGAAATGTGCACACTGATCCTTCTTCCTCCCCTGGGCAACGGAGTTCTCTGTTCTGAAAACAAGCCAGTCAGTAGTGTAACTTCTTTGTTTTGCTTTTCTCGAGACAGGCTGCTGTTATTAGCCCAGGCTGGCTTCTCCTGTCTTATTTTCTGAGTCCAGAGATTACAGGAACGTCACTAAGCCTAGCTTGATCTCTCTCTTGATTCACTTCATTTCAAAATTACATGTCTCTCAGTGCCAAGCTATCTGTCAAATCAAGGAAACAGTATTTCTGGTGGGTTATTAAAATGGTAAAAATACATGTCTATAAAATCAAAATGTGTAGTCTTTACTCCTCCATCCTAGTTTCCCATCTTTGGAGAACTATCGGTAGCCTGAGACAGCCCTTCCATGGTTGAGAGTTTGGTTGCTTTGTTTGTTTGTCTTTGAAATGGCCTCTTCCTGTCTCCCAGACTGGGCTTGTCCTCCTAGCTCAAGTAACCCTCTTTTGCCTCAGCCTCCCTAGTAAACTGGGATTACAAGTATACATAAACATATACATACACATACACATACACATACACATACACATACACACACATACACATATACACATACGCACACACATATACATACACACACATACACACACACATACACATACACACACACACACACACACACACACACACACATACATATACATTACTGTGCCTGGCATTTATGGAATTTTTCCTTTATTGAGACATAGGTGCACATATAGAGCTTTTCATTTAACAATACATTGAGAAAACCTTTTCTAAATAGAATGTAGAGAGGCACAGCATTCTTTTAAATAATCTGTAACATTGAATAGTATAGTTTTGTAAAATGTATTCAAGTATTCACCTCATTTTAATTCAAAGGATAAATTAAATGATACAATGTGTACCTTTCCATGTAAGTTGTTACATTCTGCTGTTTGTATGTCTGTAGGCACATTAATAGAAGTGGAATCACTGAGTGAAAAAAAAGTTGTGTTCACATCTTTAGTAGCTATGGCCAGACACCAACTGGTTGTGACAGCTAGCACCAGTTCTGATAGAGTGTATATAGTGGGTCGATCTTCACCTGAAAAAAAAAAAAGGAAATTAAAATCCTCCCATTCACTGCTCACTTGTACAAGCAATACCCAACACCACGGAGATTAAAGACACATGTACGAATGCAGAGAACCATGAAATTAGCAAGAGAAAAAATGAACACACATACTTATTTAACATCCAGGTGATGATGTCCCTTTTAAAGAAATATTTTAACCGGGCAGTGGTGGCACATGCCTTTAATTCCAGCACTCATGAAGCAGGGGCAGGTGGATCTCTGAGTTCAAGGCCAGCCTGGTCTACAGAGTCCTAGGACACCCAGGGCTACATGAAGAAACTGTCTCCAAAACAACAAGAGAGAGAGAGAGACAGAGAGAGAGAGAAATACTTTAAACTTGGAAGCCACGAATAATATCTAGAATTCCACCACATTATCATTTAACACATCACAAAGTCTCCAGACAAATAGTAGGCTGGAAGGGAGTGTCTGCAAACTATAAGAAAGCATATGTGTTGCTAATGTATAAACTGGGGATATGGCCACTTCATGGTATGGTTAAGGGGAGGAAGATAAGACAGAGAACAGCCAGAGGCATCTGGAAGAGTCTAGAGCAGAGAGAGCAATAGACTGACCATGGCCAGCTGACTATCTGTGGGAGAGGGGAAATAGCAGGGGTGAGAGAAGCAGGAGCAGAGTGGAGAGTGGGCGAGCACACAATAGCAGGGTTATAAGGAGAATGAATGGTTAGGGTCAGTTTAGGTAGGGGAGGAGGTGAGAAGGGCTAGGATGTTAGCATGGACTTTGAAATGTGTAACAGGTACTTTTGATACTGAGGAAGCCTGGAGGCCAGCCTGAGCTTTGATAGGCACCACAGGTAGCCATAGTCCCTTCTGCCAGGGGTGAGAGAAATGACTCTTTTTGGTTGATGGGAACAAGTTTTACAAGTTCCTGGGGAATGTTGACTCTTATCTAAGCAACGGAAATCCTTCTGTAGTCCAATTTGAGCTCCTTGGACTGTCCTTTGAAGTTTGGGAATCAGGGTTTCCTTTGTACCTGACAGCTAGTATATAAATAATTCTTTCAAAGTAATACAAAAGAAATCCACAAACAGGTACAAAACATGGGAACAAAAGTTAATAGTGAAATATAATCAATAACCCTCTGAAATGGCCATCATCAGAGGTCACATAAGATATGCACAGACCATAAGATGGACTAAGTCTGCTGATGCCAGGACCGCCGAGTGATGTGCACAGTGATCCCTCTCACCAAGGACTGTTCAAGGAATCAACGGGTTGCTCTTTCATTCCATGCTTCCCTGCTGGGATGACTGAATTTCAGAGCAAACGCTACAGCTACAGCTACAGCATGCTTAGCGGCAAGACTCTGGGCACCTGAAGGGTGTGTGGAACGCAGTGGATGGAAACTGGGAGACCTGGAGACCTGCAGGGACTCACTGATGGAACAGAGGCTCCTCTGTCCTTTTCCCCCAAACAGCCTGTGTTGTGTTTCCTCATTGAGAAGAAAAAATTACCGGGGAAAACGCAGTATCTTTATATTGTTTCCTAAGCATGCTGTTCCTTTTAGAAGTCCACTGTGGAAGCTCTACACTGGGTGTGTCTTCCTCCTGAGCACTCTCAAACCACACAAATAACGGACAGCACACTTCTCAGTGCTTAAGAAAGCTTTCCTCTTCACTTGAAGAGAAACAAGAAGTGCCAGGGGAAGTTTTAGGAGGGGATTTTAACCCACATTTAAAAAACAAACAAAAACATCCCAGAAGGGCTGGAGAAATGGCTCAGAGGTTACTGGGTGCTCTTCCAGAGGTCCTGAGTTCAATCCCCAGCACCCACATGGTGGCTCACATCCATCCATAATGAGATCTGGTGCCCTCTTCTGGCCTGCAGGGATACATGCAGGAGGAATAATGTGTACATAATAAATAAATCTTAAAAAACAACAACAACAAAAAACCCAGAAATGAAACCCCAGGTTCAGCTTGTTGCCCTACAAGCTTGTCCCATACAAAATAGGAAACTGTAAGCGAAGACAGGCAAGAATTCAGAAGCCAGGGAGGTTGCAAAACTGCGGGTCAGTTGCTTCTTGGTGTCAGTAGCTCATCTACACAGGTGAGCTTCTTCATACTGTCATTCAGCTCCTAGAGTCACATTCATTTCAGATGGAAGAGCGGCTGCCAACGATCACCACTAGGAGGCGCTGTGAACTGCCAGGGTAATGCTGCTCGACTTGCTTGTACCTCTATGGACAGGTATAAACCTCAGGCCCGCTAAATCTGAACTCATCTCCAAAACCCATAACCTGAGCAAAATCTAAAAGCAATTTCTTTTCTCCTCTTTTTAAAAAAAAAAAAATAAAAGAATTTTGGCTTGTAGATTGGATGGGTCTGCCATTTTAAATATTTTCTGGAATTCATTCATTACTCATTTGTAACTTTAAATTCTGTCCAGCCTCAGCTGGGCATTGGTGGTGATCGCCTTTGATCCCAGCACTCGGGAGGCAGAGACAGGCAGATCTCTGTGAGTTTGAGGCCAGCCCGGTCTACAGAGCGAGTTCCAGAACAGGCTCCAAAGCAACACAGAGAAACCCTGTCTGGAAAAACAAACCAAAAAAGTTCTGTCCAGCCTCCAAGGACTTTCAGGATGTCTCGGAGAAGGCAGACTATGCACCACACAGCTAAGGAGCAAGCATGTAAGATGTGGTATGTATGTATATCCTCCAGGAGACCCAAGGGGTAAAAATGTGTCTCCAAAGCTAGCCACAGGAAAAATCTCACGCTTACGGGGTCTCATGAATAGCCTGACCACAAAGCCAGGTACTGCCGTGAAAGAAGTGGGATTTCCAGAAATGACCTTCAAGAAGCATGTCTTTTGAGGCAATAAGAAGTATCGCCTAAGTTACTGAGCAAAAGTATCCGGGCCTGTCATTCTGAGTGCCCCAGCTCTGTGCAAACCTCCGCTGCTTCAGAAGGAACGCCCTAAACTCAACCTTCAGTTGCAGTGTCTCCCACCCAGCTCCATGGCTGAGTGGTGTGGGTGATGTTTTCATCAGTGTTGAGCCATGAAAACAAGTCTTTCCACCGATAGCAGGTAAGATGGTGGATAAGAAGCTGCCTCTGGTCGGGCGTTGGTTGCGCACACCTTTAATCCCAGCACTCGGGAGGCAGAGGCAGGCGGATCTCTGTGAGTTTGAGGCCAGCCTGGTCTCCGGAGTGAGTGCCAGGATAGGCTCCAACGCTATACAGAGAAACCCTGTCTCGAGAAAAAAAAAAAAAAAAAAAAAAAAAAAAAGCAGAATCTATTACAAAGAAAAGGAGGTGGTGGGAAATTCCTGCACCCCGAGAAACCTCTCCGCAGGTGCAGCAATCCAAATCAGACCAAATCAAACTGAATTAGAAAAAGCCCAGGTTTAATGGACACAACGCTCCCAGATCACCTTCCAGCCCCCCAGGGAGGAGATGGAAAAGGGAGACTGGGAAAACCATGAGTCTGTTTTCTCGGGAACAGTTTAAATACCCTGTGGGAGTGGTCTTGAGCATCTCTGGGGGAGGGGTCGTCATTTAGTGGGCTTTCTGAGATGCAGCAGGATTTGGAGAGAGATGGGGGAGGGAGGCTTGGGTGACCCCTCCCGCCAGAACATTCCAGACACTTTGGGTGTGTGGATGTCAGGAGCTGGGATGAAGCTTCCACCAGAACAGGTGGCATTTTGGAAATTCACAAAGGTAGTGGGAGGGCAGATGAAAAGTGTGTAAGAAGAGGTGAGTGACAGACACATCGAGGTGGACACAGCTCAAGCGATGTGGTCCCCAGGCAGAGAAAAAGAAGGCAGAAGCCCCATCTGAAAAGCAATCGTCTGGCTCCGGTGAGGAGGCACTGGTGTCCCACTCTCAGGCCAGGCACACGGCTCTCACAAGCCTCGTGTCCAGTTGTGAATTTCTGCCAGTGATTCCTCTGGCACATGGATCCCATTGTGCCACTGTTTGTGACTCAGAAGGCAGGGCCTGGTGCCATCTTGTTTAAAACAGAGCTACCAACCTAAGCTAGTGTCTCACACCTTCAGTCCCAGCGCTCAGAAGGCAGAGACAGATGGCTCACTATGAGTTGAAAGTCAGCTTCCATGACACCCAGGGCTACATATAGAGAGACCCTGTTAGACCTCCGGAAAACTCAGGTATCCGAGGTCCCAGGCCACGACCTTGTCACCCCAATCACCAGGCAGATTCGAGAGCTTGCTGCAAACTGCACGAGGCTTTATTGTAATTTAACAAGCTAGGTTCTTTCACCCACCCGCCAAGGCGGATGGCTAGCAAAGACAAAACCTAGGGCCTCCCAAGAGATCTTGTAGGGCAGCGTAAGGGGAGTGTCTAGGGGTGCGTACAGGCTCACTATTGGTGTGCCTCCAGGCTTGGAGGGCTTGCCCTGTGTTGATTGGCCAACTGGTTGTTATGGCCCATAGGCCCTCCCAGGGTGGTTGCTATGCTCTTAGTCATTGCTGTGTGCTTATCCTAAAGTACACCCAGGGTCGTAAAGCATAGCGCCACCAGCTAACTTCTGATTGGTTCCTTGTCACGAGGCAGGCATCTGACTTTCTAGTGTCCAGGACAAGGTCAGACAAGCACATGTTCGGCCGCTATGACTGCCGAAAGGGGAGCTGGTACCTTCAACCCTATGTCCAAAAAAATAAAGAAACTGAGCTACCTTGGGGGTCTGTTTGCAGGAAACGACTAGAAATCAGATCCTAAATTTATAGGCAACCATGGGAGGTAGCTGGAGAGCAAAGGGTTGACGCTGGTAAGCCAAAAAGTGCAGGCCACAGCAGGTTTGGCTCAAGGAGGGAAGTTCTTGGAGAACTGAAGCCCTGCCCTGCCCTATCCTGTCCTGTCCTGCCCTCAGTAGCTAGAAGACCTCATCAATGGAGTTACCTAGAATTTGATAACTCTGAGGGTGACAGGTGAACCAACTTCTGGAGCCATTCACTAGAGAAGGTTGAGAATTCTGAAACCCCAGCAGTCAGCTTCCTACACACAACTGCCATTTGCAGGGTGATTGATACTTAAGGGGATTTGAAAGAATAAAAACTGGTCCTATGTCTGTATATCTCTCACTGATGGGGTTCCCCACTTCCAATGCAGTTAGGAGACATGCCCCAGCTACAACAAGTAGCCACCCCAACGGGTTTGATCTGGGGATACTCGGAAAGGTGACAGGACCAGCCCAGCCACAGACCACAAAGCTAAGCATGGCCAGCAACAGTCCCTGGTCTTCAAAGAGAAGCTAATAAAGTGTCATTGGCAGACATTAAACATTTGTCTGTTACAGGCTCAACATTATGTTAAATCACATGAAAGACTGTTTGCCCCAACTCCTTCATAAAACCAGGAGTCCTCTGATTTTTGAGGTCCCAGAAACAAACTGTTCAACAATGAATATTTAAAAGATCTATTTTAGGCTGCTCAGAGTCACCTGACGCAAGGGACCTGCGTGCTGGAACAGTTCGGCGGCAGTTCCAAACCCCTAACACCCAGAGGCAGCCCGGCCTCCATCCGACAGTCCAGGTAGGCCAGGAACTGTTTCCGGTTCCAGTTTGTCATCGCTGCTCAGAGTCCACCTGACACAAGCCACCTGGGGCCTGACCAGTTCTGCGGCGGGTTCTGAACTCCAAACACCCAGAGGCAGCCCACCTCCATCCCAAGAAACAAGCAGGAGTAGCAACCCTAATATCCAATAAATTGGACTTTAAACTAAAATCAGTCAAAAGAGATGAAGAAGGTCACTTCCTACTCATCACATGAGAAATCCATCAGGATGAAGTCTCAATTCTGAGCATTTATGCCCCAAATACAAAGGCATCCACATTTGTAAAAGAAACATTACTAAAACTTAAATCACACATAAAACCATACACACTTATAGTGGGAGATTTCAACACCCCACTCTAACCACTGGACAGAAACACCAGACAGAAACTTAGCAAAGAAACAAAAGATCTACTAGAAGTTATGGCGCAATTGGACTTAACAGATATCTATAGAATATTTCACCCAAATACAAAACAATTTACCTTCTTCTCAGCGCCACATGGAACCTTCTCTAAAATTGACCACATACTTGGCAACATAGCAAATTTCAACAGGTACAAAAAAATTGAAATAACCCTTTGTGTCTTATCAGACCACCATGCTTTAAAATTAGAATTCAACAACAACATGAACTATAGAAAACCTACAAACTCATGAAAATTAAGTAACACCCAATTGCACAATTTATGGGTCCAGAAAGAAATAAAAAAAGAAATTAAAGATTTCCTAGAATTCAATGAGAATGTGGACACAACATACCTAAACCTATGGGATACTTTGAAAGCAGTGCTAAGAGAAAAGTTCATAGCGCTAAATGCCCACATGAAGAAACAGGAGAATAATCACACTAGAGAATTAACAGCACAACTGAAAGTTGTTTCTTCGAGAAAATCAACAAGATAGACAAACTTACCAAACTTACCAAACAACAAAGAGTGAACATGCAAATTAATAAAATCAGGAATGAAAAGGGGAACATAACAACAGACACAGAGGAAATCCAGAGAACCATCAAGTCATACTTTGAAAACCTATATCCCTCAAAATTTGAAAATCTAAAGGAAAAGGACAATTTTCTGGACAGATTTCACTTACCAAAATTAAATCAAGAACAGATAAGCAATTTAAATAGACCTATAACCTCTAATGAAATTGAAGCAGTCATTAGAAGTCTCCCAACCAAAAAAAGCTCAGGGCCAAATGGCTTCAGTGCAGAATTCTACCAGAAATTCAAAGTACAGCTAATACCAATTCTCCTCAAAGTATTCCACACAATAGAAGCAGAAGGGTCATTGCCAAACTCTTTTTATGAGGCCACAATAACCTTGATACCCAAGCCACTCAAAGACACAAATAAGAAAGAGAACTACAGATGGATATCCCTCATGAACATTGATGCAAAAATTCTCAATAAAATATTGGCAAATCAGCCGGGCGTTGGTGACACACGCCTTTAATCCCAGCACTGGGGAGGCAGAGGCAGGTGGACCTCTGTGAGTTCGAGACCAGTCTGGTCTACAAGAGCTAGTTCCAGGACAGCCTCCAAAGCCACAGAGAAACCCTGTCTCGAAAAACCAAAAAAAAAAAAAAATTGGCAAATCGAATCCAAGAACACATCAGAGAAATCATCCATCCTGATCAAGTAGGCTTCATCCCAGGGATGCAAGGATGGTTCAATATATGAAAATTTATCAAAGTAATCCACCATATAAACAGACTGAGGAAAAAAATCACATGATCATCTCACTAGATGCTGAAAAAGCCTTTGACAAAATCCATCACCCCTTCATGATAAAGGTCCTGGAGAAATCAGGGATAACAGGAACATACCTCAACATAATAAAAGCAATATACAGCAAGCCAACAGACATCATCAAATTAAATGGTGAGAAACTCAATGCAATTCCTCTAAAATCAGGAACAAGGCAATGCTGTCCACTCTCTCCATACATCTTCAATATTGTCCTTGAAGTTCTAGCTAGAGCAATAAGACAACAAAAGGAGATCAAGGGAATACATATTGGAAAGGAAGAAGTCAAACTCTGACTATTTGCAGATGATATGATAGTCTACATAAGTGACCCGAAAAACTCAACAAGGGAACTCCTACAGCTGATAAACACATTCAGAAAAGTGGCAGGATACAAGATTAACTCAAAAAAAATCTGTAGCCCTACTATATACAGATGACACATTGGTGAAGAAAGAAATCAGAGAAGCATCACCCTTTACAATTGCCACAAACAACATAAAATACCTTGGAGTAACACTAACCAAAAAAGTGAAAGACCTGTACCGTAAGCATTTTGAGTCTCTAAAGAAAGAAATTAAAGAAGATACCAGAAAATGGGAAGATCTCCCATGCTCGTGGATAGGCAGGATCAACATAGTAAAAATGGCAATCTTACCAAAAGCAATCTACAGATTCAATGTAATCCCCATCAAAATCCCAACACAATTCTTCACTGACCTTGAAAAAACAATTCTCAACTTTATGTGGAGAAACAAAAGATCCAGGACAGCCAAAACAACCCTGTACAATAGAGGAACTTCTGGAGGCATCACCATCCCTAACTTTAAGCTCTATTGAAAGACCTCAGAAGAGGTACTTTCGTAGCAGGAGACCCGCACCCAGGAATCAGCGAGACCACATTTGGATGCAAAACCGCAAGAGGTTTTATTGATGGCGCCGGGCACCCGGGGACTTAGCTTTTTGTTAGGCTAAGCCCCGAGCCCCGGAAGGGGAGTCCTTTTATAGGGGAAAAAGGCACCGTAATAGTCAGGCGAAACGGCCTTTATCTTTTGCCGGTCCAGATGGCTGACCTTGGGACGAAGGCTCCCCATTGGGGGGCGTGGGGGCGGGGGAAGTGGAGGCCGGCGGCGGGGGCAGGGACAGCGGGATGAAGGGGAAGCAGGGTGGCTCCGCCCTTGGCCTTGGAGGTGGCTCCCTGCTCGCAGCTCGCAGCTCCCGGACAAGCAGCATCGCCCGCGCTGCACTCTCCAGCCCCTGGCCGCATCCTAGCCCGGCCCTACTCAGTCCCCGCCGCGCTGCCCTCGGTCAACTGCTCTTCCCAGCCCATCCTGGCTGCTCCAGAGAGAACACCCAGCATCGGCATAGGCGGGGGGAGACAGAGAGGCAGCGGGCCTTTCACTATTACAGAACTATAGTCCTGAAAACAGCTTGGTATTGGCACAAAAATAGACAGGTAGACCAATGAAATAGAATTGAAAACCCTAATATTAACCCACACACCTCTGAACACCTGATTTTTGACAAACAATCCAAATATATACGCTGGAACAAAGAGAACATCTTCAACAAATGGTGCTGGCATAACTGGATGCAAACATGTAGAAGACTACATATAGACCCAAGCCTTTCACCCTGCACAAAACTTAAGTCAAAATGGATCAAAGACCTCAACATAAACCCAGTCACACTGAACCTACTAGAAGATAAAGCGGGAAATACCCTTGAATTAATCGGTACAGGAGACCACTTCCTGAACAAAACACCAGTAGCACAGACACTGAGATCAACAATTAATAAATGGGACCTCCTGAAACTGAGAAGCTTCTGTAAGGCAAAGGACATAGTCAGCAAGACAAAACGACAGCCCACAGACTGGGAAAAGATATTCACCAACCCCACATCTGACAGAGGGCTGATCTCCAAAATATACAAAGAACTTAAGAAGCTATTCTCGAAAACACCAAACAATCCAATTAAAAAGTGGGGTACAGAACTAAATAGACAATTCTCAATAGAGGAATCTAAAATGCCTGAAAGACACATGAGAAAGTGTTCAACATCCTTAGTCATCAGGGAAATGCAAATGAAAACAACTCTGAGATACCATCTTACTCCTGTCAGAATGGCTAAAATCAAAAATACCAATGGCAGTTTATGCTGGAGAGGATGCTGAGAAAGAGGAACACTCCACCACTGCTGGTGGGAGTGCCAACTTGTACAGCCACTGTGGAAATCAGTATGGCGACTCCTCAAGAAAATGGGAATGAGTCCATCACAAGATCCAGCAATTCCACTCCTAGGCATATACCCAAAAGAAGCACATTCATATAACAAGGACATCTGTTCCACCATGTTCACAGCAGCATTATTTGTAATAGCCAGAAACTGGAGGCAGCCTAGATGTCCCTCAACCGAAGAATGGATAGAGAAATTGTGGTACATTTACACAGTGGAGTACTACTCAGCAGGAAAAAAACAATGGAATCTTGAAATTTGCAGGAAAATGGATGGGTCTCGAAGAAACCATTCTGAGCGATCACAAAAAGACAAACATGATACGTACTCACTCATATGTGGACCTGCTTTATGATACATAGTAATGACCATGCTTTATCAGAGCTGTTTTTAATGATGTTGCTCAGAATGGTTTCCTCCCAGATGATGATTGAGAAGCTAATTTAAAAAAAAAAAAATGGTGCCAGGTAACACAAGAGTAACAGAACTGTGCTGTTTCCTGGGATTTTGTTTTTTACTTTTTTGTGGTTGTTGTTTGTTTTTGTTTTTGTTTTTGTTTTTGTTTTTTGGTTTTTTTTTTAAATGGAGTGTGCTGGATGTCTCTACAATTTTGTTCAAATGACTGCAGAACCTGGAAAAGCTGTTGCTGCTATTGATGCATAACATACTGCTATTATTGATATATATATCAATAATATATATATGCTAATTGAAACTTAAATATGTGATAAATCCAAGGTGTTTCAGTGAGTGCTCACCTGTGCATGCAAATTTGATTTCATCTTTAGTAAGTAGTAAAGTTATATGATTGACAAAAAAAAATAAGGGACACACTGGAAGACAAATGTCTCACAATTTCAATTTTATGTATAACCTAGAAATGATGAACTTATGGGAACAGAGAGCAGAATTGTGGCTATTAGGCTTCATTGTGGATCTTTTAACAATGGGGACAGGATTGGTTTAAGGATATAAAACTGCAGTTGGACAAGAGGCATGGACTCTGTGATGTCTTGAGGTCTACTGAAAGCATGATAAATAGGGTTGATAACAATATGCTATATTTTACAAGTTGTAAGATAGTATACTTTGTGTTCTGAAAACAAAAATGAATATGTGTGATATAACATGTTAATTGGTTTTGAAAGACCTCAGAAGAGGTACTTTCGTAGAAGGAGACCCGCACCCAGGAATCAGCGAAACCACGAACTCTGGATGTAAGAGCAAGAGGGTTTATTAGTAGCGCTGGTACCCCGGGGCTTAGCTTTTGGTAGGCTAAGCCCCGAGCCAAGGGAGAGGGGTCCTTATATAGCTAAAAAGCACAGTGCAGAAGCGAAAAGCATAGTTACAGGGATTCTATTGGACAATTTAATGAGGTACAGAGTTATCAGTATATTCTCAAGGTCTGCACCTGGTACAACAGACCCAATTCCCCCCTCCGCGTCCAGATGGCTGACCTTGGGACGGAGGTTCCCCATCGGGGGGGGGGGCGTCCTCTCCCCGCTCGGCCCCAGCCCCGGGGCGCGGCGCCAGGTGGGCGGGCCTGGGTCGAGGGCCCCCCGCCTGGGTGAACCGGCTTGGGAGGGAGCCAGCCGCCAGGCGTGTGGGAGTGTGCGCGCGCGTACAGGAGTGTCACCGAGAGAGAACCAGCCAGGGGGCAGGGTCTTTCAGTTTAATTTAGCCATGCCATTGTGAACATACTGTATTCTGTATCATAATTGTGCATGACTTTATTTATGAGTTAAATAAATGAATGGAAAAAATCTATTTTAGCAGGATGGCGGTGTACATCTTTAATCCCAGAACTCAGGAGACAGAGGCAGGTGGATCTCTGAGATTGACTGTCAGGGTACACTGTGTAGCATGGGTCAGTTGAAGAAAGCAGGCATTCCAAGATTAAATTTTCAGGTCTATGTGGCCTCAGGAGGGTCCAGCCTCTTCTGATGGACTGAATCCCAAACAGCCACACAAAGGCATACTTATTGATTGTTTAACAAAGTATTTCCTCATACCAAGGTCCTTAATTTAAATTACATGACTTATAAAAGAGAGCATCCCAGGCCCCCATGACTCTAGTCCTTTATTATGAGTATTTTGCAATACACAGTAATACAAAAGCCTCCGGTGTGCCTGGGGCATCTTGTGACCAAAGTCAAAGGATAGCTACAATGCCCCTTCAGCAAAACAGTTCTACAGATCACAGGAAACAATCACTGTTTCCCACAAGGATTTTTCAAAATCAAAGTACTTCTAAAAAAACGGGCAGTGGTGGAGCACACCTTTAATCCCAGCACTCAGGAGGCAGAGGCAGGCAGATCTTGTGACTTTGTGACCAGCCTGGTACACAGAGTGAAAGACCCCCAGAGGCTCAGGCCCCCAGGATCTCGGCCCAGGACTACAGTGACCCCAATCACTAGGCGGAGGCAAGCGAAAGAAAACAGCAAGACACTTTATTGCAGTTGTTTAACAAGCTAACCTCATGTTAGCTCGGGCCTTTCATCTATCTGCCATGGTGGATGGCTGGGAAAAGACCCTGAGAAGCCACAGGACAGAGATCTTATAGGGCAGTGTCTAGGGGTAGGCACAGGCTCAGGATTGGTGTGCCTCCATGCTTGGAGGACCTGCCCTGTGTTGACTGGTCACCTGGTTGTTATGGCCCATAGGCCCTCCCAGGGCGGTTGCTATGTTCTGCATGTCATTGCTATGCACTTGTCTGGAAAGCACACCCAGAGCCATAAAGCATAACACCATTGAAGGGGCCAGCTCTCCATTTCGGCAGCCATAACAGCTGAACACATGCTTGCCATAACCTTGTCTTGATCGCTTAGAGGCATCCTCCTGACAAGGAACCAATCAGAAGTTAGCTGGTGGTGCTATGCTTTATGGCTCTGGGTGTGCTTTACGACAAGCGCACAGCAATGACACACAGAGCATAGCAACCACCCTGGGAGGGTCTATGGGCCATAACAACCAGTTGACCAATCAACACAGGGCAAACCCTCCAAGATTGGAGGCACACCAATCCTGAGCCTGTGCGTACCCTTAGACACGCCTCTTACGCTGCCCTATAAAGATCTATACGCAGCGGCTTCGAACTATCTTTGCTAGCCATCTGCCATGGCAGGTGGGAGAAAGACCCGAGCTAACATGGGGTTAGCTCGTTAAAAAAAAAACAATAAAGCCTCATGCAGTTTGCAGCAAGCTTTCGAATCCGCCTGATGATTGGGGTGACCTCCGTCGTGGCCTGGGACCCCGATACCTGAGTTTTTTGGGGGTCTAACACCACCAGCTAACTTCTGATTGGTTCCTTGCCACAAGGCAGGCATCTGACCTCCTAGTGACCAAGGTAAGGTCAGGCAAGCATGTGTTAGGCTGTTATGGCTGATAAAATGTGGAGCTGATCCTTTCAAGAACTAGTTCCAGGACAGCCTCCAAAGCCACAGAGAAGCCCTGTCTTGAAAAACAAAAAAAACAAAAAACAAAAAAAAAAAGAAACAAAGAAAAAGAAAAAAGAAGAGAGAAAGAAGAAAAGTACTTCTTAAAAAAAATTGTTAATTCTAATACCTACCCCAGGTGTGCAGAGACTGCTAAATTCCTACATTTGAGGCCAACCTGATCCACAGGAGTTCTAGGACAGCCAGGGCTATACAGAGAAACCCTGCCTCAAAAACCCCAAAAGAAGATCTATTATTTTTAAGTGTGTGTGTGTGTGTGTGTGTGTGTGTGTGTGTGTGTGTGTGTGTTCAGAAAAGCAGGAAGATTTTAGAAAGCTGTGTGGTTACAGCTTGTAAGCAGCTGCACTGAAAGGATTCTGGGAAGAAAAGCCTATTATCTCTTTAAAGGGATAATTATGCCTCATATTTCTTTACATGGCTTAAGGGGAACCTACCTTCTAAACCAGAAAGTTTTAGGTAGCTTAGTTAGGTCTCCACTCAGGTCAGAGAAATAACCTTCCTTAGTAGACCTCCATAATGTCCCCTGGGAGGGAGAGATTTGGGGTGAAATAGGAGGCATAATTATACAGCTTTCTGAAATCTTCCTGCTTTTCTGAATTCCTCAGAAAACTGGAACCTTCCCTTTCCTGTCTCCTTTCTGAACATGCTATCCCTAACCCTCTTGTCCCAGGGGCTGGCCGTCTGCTCTCAGTCCCCCAGCTTGAGCTCTATGCAATTCAGCCATTTTGGCTATGCCAGTCTCTTGCCCTCTCAGCCCAGGCACCTCTCTGGTTCTCCCTCCCCCTCTCTCCTCTCATGGTCCGTTTAGTTTGCTGGTCATGCTCAGTATGGGCTTTTCCCTCTGCCTGCTTTCTCCTGGTAGCTGCAGTAGAAAATCTTCTCTATACTTCAGGAGTAATCATGTCCTCCTTTCATTTCATTTTTTTTTTAACTCAATTAGGAGCCCTCTTATTGAAGTCCAGGTGAAAGTGTTGTACCCTTTCCTGGGTCTGGCGTATTTGATCAGTTCCGAGGCCTGGTCTTCCTGGTAAAATTTTAATATGCCCATATGTTCAAATAGTCACATTTACTTTAATAAATGTATAGGGTGTCACATTTATGCTTTCAGGAGCCAGTTATCAATCTTGCCTGTAGGTGGTGCTAGACAAGCCATGGTGATTTCTGTGTCCACCAAGAGCAGTCATGATGCTTGTACAATGAAGTGTCTTGGTGTAAGGTTGGCAAGGAGGACAGACAGACAAAGGGACAAATCTCAATGACAACATAGGCATGTATGTGTGGAGGGCATGGCATAGGGTCGGGAGAGCTCCAGTATAAGAGGAGTCCATTGCCTGTTTACAGGCTGGGGTCTCTGCTATGTTTTTGTTTAAATTAGATATAAAGAAAAGGAGGAAAAGAGGCGATGGTAAGACATATTGACTAGTTTATTATGGGAGACTAAAGAGAGAAGAGAAACAGGGTAAATGGCTGACCGCCATGGCCGGTCACCACAGAGAGGCAGAGAGAGCACATAGGTGAGAGAGAGCAAAGAAGAAGCAGAAGAGAGAGAGAGTAAAAGAGAGTAAAGAGAGCGAGCAGCAGGGAAGTTAGGATTTTTAAAGGGAAGACTGTGTATGCGCACTGAGGTTCCACGCATGCCCAGAGTCCTCACGCAGGCAGTAATGCGTGGCAGGTGACGTGGTGATGACGTAGCACATTTTCCTGTGCGTGCCCTGACTGTTGTCAGGGGGCAGGGTCTGTCTCTTAAAGAGATAGAGCTGATCAGCATTGAAGCCTGAACCTTTCGGTCTCTATGAGGAATGAAAAGGAATGTGGGAACTGAAAGCTTAGTCTTTATTAGCCCGTGGTCAGTCATTGAGAAGGAAAGCTAAGGAAATATGCTGTGTAATGGGTTAATGAATGTCAGATAACCAAGCAACATCTTTTCTGGTCACCCTTACTGGGAAGGGCAAGAACTATTAAAACAAGTCACTTGAGTTTTTTGGAACTGTCACTGGTTAGCCAAAATGGGGGAGCATTACCAAGCGGTGTGGCGTGATTAACACTTGTGTAAGGCACAACTGGAAACATCACTGTTTCACACAGTCTGGAGTAATTTAGAGCATGCCCCATCTCAACAGTGTTCTTGGGTCTCATATGTCGATCTGCCTGCCTCTGCCTCCCCATTGCTGAGGGTAACAGCATGAGCCACCACACCCTAGTTTTCAACAGTAAATTTAAGAGTAATTTCTTCCATCTTAATTTTTTTTCGTTTTGGGGGGTATTTTGGGGGGAGGGATCCGAGACAGGGTTTCTCTGTGGCTTTGGAGGCTGTCCCAGAACTAGCTCTTGTAGACCAGGTTGGTTTCGAACTCACAGAGATCTGCCTGAGAATGCTGGGATTAAAGGCAGGCGTGTGCCACCACTGCCCTAATTTCTAGTCCTTTAGAAGCAAGCATCTGAGAACAGTCTTTTGCTAAACTGTACTGACTCCTATTTGGACCCAGGTGGTAGTAAAAGCAAGACGGGGCCTGACAGCCTTCCTCCTTCCAGCTCCTTCCCTTCACATTGGCTGAGGTCACAGAAAGCAGACATTATGATTGACCTTTCCTTGAAATCACCTTGGATTTCGAGAATCCTGGGCAGGAAGCCCTCCCCAGATAAGGGGGATCACACCCAGGATCAGAAGCACTTGTTTCCTGATAACTTGTTCCCTAAAGCAACAAGGACTTTTTTGGACCTTGATGGACCATAGCTGGGACAAGAACAAAGGAGACAGCAAACAGACAAAGATAGTTTAAGTGTTCATCTAAAGCTTGTTCCTCTTTACAATGAAGCCACACTCAAGAAATTTCCCTCTGCTTTTTACCATTATCTTTAACCAGGATAGTGCCAGAGTTTAGATTGTCTTGAAAAACTGAAAAGAAAAAAAAAAAGGAAACAAATGAAAGCCTATTGTCCTCTGACCTCCAAACATGGTACAGTGGTGTACACATTCACCCCCACCCCACCCCCTATTTTTCTCTCTCCACCTACCCACACCCACACACAAATACATAATGAAATTGAGGGTTAGCCACGTTGGCACATACCTTTAATCCCAGCATTGAAGCAGCAGGGACATGCAGTTCTCAGAGTTCCAGGACAGCCTGGGTTACATAGCAAATTCCATATCAGCCAGGACTACATAGTGAGACCCTGTCTCCAAATTAATTAAGATTAAGAAAACCTCTCTGGTTGTATTTTTGTTGTTGTTGTTTATGTTTTATGCAGTTTGCATCAAGCTTTCGACTCAGCATGGGGATTGGGGTGGCCGAGGTCCTGGGCTAAGATCCTGGAAGCCTGAGCTTTTCCGGGGGTCTAACATCATAAAAACAAGGTGGACAATAGCCAGAGAGACCATTTTGTTGTTTTCTTTTTCTTTTTTTTGGGGGGGGTGGTGTTTTGGGGCAGGGTTTCTCTGTGGCTGTGGAGGCTGGCTATCCTGGAACTAGCTCTTGTAGACCAGGCTGCATTGTGTTATTTTTAAAGTCTCTGAAACTGAGTGTTTTATTCATTTTCCAGTCTGGATGATTGACTGGTTTATTTGGATTAACTTTTGTTCGGTTTGACACAGGTCTAGAACTTGTTATTTTAGTATAACCTAGAATTCACAGAAATCCACCTGCTTCTGCCTCCTGACTACTTGGCACCACACTCTTGGGTAAACTCTTAAAGGAGAGGACAATAGTTCCTAATGTGGAAACTGGAACTGTCAAGTCTTCACCAAGGACCAAGGGGTAAACTCAGATTCTAGCCTTTGGGCCAAGAGAAATAGTTTTCCCTTAATAGAGTTCAATAAAGAATAGATATATTGCCAGGCGATGGTGGTGCACACCTTCAATCCTAGCACTCAGAAGGCAGAGGCAGGTGAATCTCTGTGAGTTCGAGACCAGCCTGTTCTAAAAGAGCTAGTTCCAGGACAGCCTCCAAAGCCACAGAGAGACTCTTGTCTCTAAACACACACACACCACACACACACCAAAAAACAAAAACAGATATTTCCAGAGTTTCCAATATTCTAAAGTTTGAGGAACAATTACAATGCTTTCCTTTCTAGTATCACCAAGGAAACAGAAGGTGGGTACAATTCTGATTATGAGGGAGGCCATATGCAATGGCTTCCAAGCCTATTAAACCCTATCTATTTACCTAACACTAGGAGCAACAGGTTTCATGCTACAACCTAGGTGTGGAGCAGACAATAGCCTTCAGGTTTGTATGAAATATTTTATGATAATTGCACAAGAATTAAATCACCTTAATGATATATTTCTTAACCTTTTTGTTAAATGTGTTTGAGTATTTTGCCAGTATGTATGTATGTATATATGTATGTGTGTATGTATATATGTATGTGTGTATGTATATATGTATGTGTGTATGTATATATGTATGTGTGTATGTATATATGTATGCGTGTATGTATATATGTATGCGTGTATGTATGTATGTGTGTATGTATATATGTATGTGTGTATGTATATATGTATGTGCGTATGTATATATGTATGTGCGTATGTATATATGTATGTGTGTATGTATATATGTATGCATGTATGTATATATGTATGTATGTATATATGTATGTGTGTATGTATATATGTGTGTGTATGTATATATGTGTGTGTATGTATATATGTATGTGTGTATGTTATGTATGTATCTATATGTATATATGTATGTATGTATTTTGTAAGTATGTATGTATGTGCAGCATATGTATGCCTAGTGCCTAAGGAAGAAGGTATGGGTTTTCCTGGAACTGGATTAGTGAGAGTGCTGGGAACGGGGCCTGGGTCCTCTGCAAGATCACCAAGTGCTCTTAACTGTTGAGTCATCCATCTCTCCAGTCCAGTCTTGATAGTCTTGGAAGATAAAGTTGTTCTGACTCCATCCCCGACTCTTGACCAATAGAGAGACAGACTAGGTGTTCCTCTGTTGCTATAATTCTCAGACTTAAAAAAAAAAGTTTAGTTACATGTGTGTGTGTGTGTGTGTGTGTGTGTGTGTGTGTGTGTGTGTGTGTGTAGGTGTAGGTGTCTGGGTATCAGAGGTGTGGGATCTCCCTGACACCTGATGTGGGTGCTGGGAATTGAACTTAGGTCTTATGGAAAAACAGTATACCTTCCTAACTGCTGAGCCATCTCTCCAGCCTCAGTTCTCAGGTATTAAATTAAAAAAGAAATAGTTTACTTTTATGTGTATGGGTATTTGCCTGTCCATGTACATGTATACCACATGCATGCCACAGAAGCCAGAAGAGCCCATCAGTGCCATGGAGCTGGAGCTACAGATGGTTGTAAGATGCCCTGTGGGTGCTGGGAACTGACCCTGGGTCCTCTGCAGGAGTACTAAGTACTCTTAATTTCACCAGGCCCCAAATGAGAGGTGTTTGTTTGCTAGTATAACCCTGGCTGGCCTGACATTCTCAGAGCACTGGGATCAAAGGTGTGCATCAGCGTACTTGGACACATTTGATGAGTTCAAGGATTGCTTCCTATGAAAAGTAATAATAATAAAATAAAAAGATTTCCTGCTCCCAACCCCTGGCATTCACAACTTTTTTTTTTCCCCCTCTGGTGCTCATTCTGTGAAGCCAGAACAGAGGAGAGCTGGTGCAAGAAGCTCAGCACCTTCACTTGGCTTTCCTTCAAAGTGTTGAAAGGGTGCCAGGCGTTGGTGGCACATGGCTTACACGCTTTTAACCTCGGCAGTCATGAGGCAGAGTCAGACAGATCCCAGTGTGTTTGATGCCAGCCTGGTCTACAGACTAAGTTCCAGCCCAGCCAGAATTACACAGTGAGACCCTATCTTTTTATTTTTATTCTTTAATTTATTTAATTGGTGTTTTGCCTGTATGTATGTCTGTGTAAGGGTGTTGGAACTGGAGTTCCAGTTGTTAGCTGCCATGTAGGTGCTGGGAATTGAACCCCGGTCCCCTGGAAGAGTAGTCAGTGCTCTTAACTGCTGAGCCATCTCTCCAGCTTCTGAATGAAACCCTCTCTTAAAAAAGAAAAAATAAAGAAAGTAGCAAGGAGTGGGGGAGGAAGGAGCCAGCTCAGTTGGTAAAGTGCTTGCTTTGTAGCATGAGGCTCTGAGCTTGCTTCCTGTTTGTTGTGGCCACAGCACTTTGAAAAGTTACTCTATTTTGGTTAAATTGTGGCAGGTCCCCACCTCCCCGGCTTCCCTCCAACCACTGTAATTAGCATTCTAGACTTGTTTTCCTAAATTCCTGTGGCTGTCCCCTGTAGACCCCCTGATAATGGCTGACCACAGGAGATGTTGTGGAGCACCTGGCATTCTTTCACTCACTACTCACCATTCTTTGGCCAATGTCCACCCTTCCAGAAGGCAACTTTTTAACTGCTCCCCCTCTCTCCCTGTGTCTATTCCAGCCTGTAAACAGATGATGGGTGGGCTCCATTCTTAAAGAGACCCTGTCTTCAAATTTTTCCCAAAATAAACTGTCTTAAGTCATCACTTCCTTGTCTGTCTTTCCTTCTTGTTGGCCTTTTAATTCCAGAACCCATCTACAAATAGGTAGGCGTGGTGGTTTGTGCTTGTAATCCCAGTGCTGCAGAAGTAGAAACAGGCAAATTACCTTGCTCCCTGACCACCTAGACAGCTTTCTGAGTTCCAGGAAAGCGAGAGCTCTATCTCATCAAACAGGGTGGGTGGTGCCTGAGGAAGGACAATCGGATTTGTCCTCTGCCCCCCACATACACCCATGTGCACACATGTACCAGCATAGGTATATATACTTGCAAACACACGCGCGTGCGCGCCGCGCGCGCGCGCGCACACACACACACACACACACACACACACACACACACAGGAAAAGTATATTAAGGATTCTTCTCACTCGCCACAAGCTAAGTGTGCAGTACAACCTTACTTAGTCAATGAGATGTTCAGGATGGACTCTGAGTCTTAAGGAAAGGTATTTAAAGTCTCGGGGCCAATTAAAAATTGTTCATCAAATAACCATGGCACTGAGAGTCCAGGTCTGCGGGACATGGTGGCTTCCTACGTAGTGTGTGTGTGTGTGTGTACCTGCATTTGTGCATTGGGTAAGAAGTTAGGTGCTTGCCTGTGTCTTTTCCTTCCAGATCCTGGCCAGCCAAAGCTAACGGTTCTAGATACTATGTGACTCAGTTTGTACAAAGTACTAGAATAATTCATACAGAGACAGAGAGTAAAATAGAAGTTACCAAAGCCTGGGAGAAGGAAGAGCTGGAAGTCAGTGCTTAATGAACACAGAGCTTCAGTTCTGTTGACCAAGAATTTCTGGAAATGAATAGTAGTGACACTTTCAGCCATGTGAACCTACCTAGCCAAGCTGCACAGTGTGCTTAACAAACCGACATGCCTGGTGCAGTGGTGCACACCATTAATCCCAAAACTCAGAAGGCAGAGGTGTGTGGATCTCTGTGACTTCCAGGACATCTGGTCTACGTAGTGAGACCCTGTCTCAGAACAAACAGCAAAAATAAAAATGGTTATAGAGCACTTGACCAGCAAAGGCTAAGCCTGGGGCTTAATCCTAACACTGTTGTACTACTTGAAGGTTCAGGCAGATACCTAGGCAGCTTAAAGGGCCCTGTGTTGCATGGCCACGTCATGGGTACATCACTCATTATGGGGCTGTGTAGTGACTCAGCGCACCCCTTTTAAACCCTCAGCATTATTCTCCTCTCCTCTCTCTCTCTCTCTCTCTCTCTCTCTCTCTCTCTCTCTCTCTCTCTGCCCTGCTCAGTTCTTCCATTTCTCTCTCTCCCCCTCTCGCTCTTCTGCCCTATAATAAACTGGTTAATGTGCTCTCTATAGTCTATTTCTCTCTCAAATTTCTAATTTAAGCAAACGAATAACACCACTAGCTAGTTTTATGTCAACTTAGCATAGCTTATAGTCACCTGAGAGGAGGGAATCCTAATTGAGAAAATGCCCCCATAAGATCTGGTTGTAGGACATTTTCTTAATTACTAATTGCTGGGGGCAGGCCCAGCTCATTTCGGTTCTAGGTTCTATAAGAAAGCAGGATGATCGGAAAACAAGCAAAAACAAAACAACAACAAAAAAGTATGGAAGCAAGCAAGCAAGCAGACTGAGCAAATTCTGATGAGAAAGCCAGTAAGCAGCACTCCCTCCTCCACGGTTTCCTGCCTTCAGGTCCCTTTAGGCCTGCTTGCATTCCTGTCCTGACTTCTTCGATGATGAACAGTGATATGGAAGAGTAAGCCAAATAAATCCTTTCCTCCCAACTTGCTTTTTGGTCATGGTGTTTCATCATAACTATAGAAACCCTAAGACATGTCGGTACCAGGATAGTGCAGGTATTCCTGTGACAGACCTGACCATGTTTATTTTGGGAGAATTGTGGAAGGACTTTGGAACTATGGCCTAGAAAAGTCTTGAGTGTTGAGAGCTCAGTGAGCTGTTCTGTAAGAGCTTGGAAGATAAGAATGTTGAGAGCAGTGCAGAGCTAGTAAAGTTACAGAGGGAAGTTCAAAGGAGCCACCAGAGCCATTTGTTAATTTGAATTAAGATGCCGTGGTTCTGGTCAGCTGGGGCTGAAGACTTAGCTGTGACTCAGCACCAGTGAAGTGAAATCTTTGCTCTCCTGGGACAACTGATGCTGCTGGTCAGCTGGATCTGAGAAATTAGGGATGATTAAGAAGAGAGCAGCATAGCCGGACAGGTGGCGCACGCCTTTCATCCCAGCACTAAGGAGGCAGAGGCAGGTGGATCTCTGTGAGTTCAAGGCCAGCCTGATCTACAGAGCTAGTTCCAGGACAGCCAGTCTGCCCAAAGAAACCCTGTCTCAAAAACAAAAACAAACAAAAACTCAGAAGAAGAAGAAGAAGAAGAGGAGGAGGAGGAGAAGGAGGAGGAGGAGGAGGAAGAGGAGGAAGTGGAGGAGGAGGAGGAGGAGGAGAAGGGAAGGGGAGAGAAAAGACCAGCATCACCGAGGTAAAATCTTCTGGGAAGTGTTTTCTTGGATCCAGTGCATAGCAACTGTGTTCTAGAGGATTCTAAGGCTGTACCTCATGCTGGCAGCCCTACTTGGTAGTCTAAGAGTCATCCAGGTGGTACTGGCTTTGAAGGCATGAAGGAGTCATGGAGAGCAGCTGAGACTTGACACTGTGAGAGGTCAGGAGAGGCCATTGGTGAAGGTGCAGCTTCAGTTGCAGTGAAAGGACCAGGACTGAAGAGGTCATGCTGAGAAGTTGAGGCACCAGGAAGAGGGACTGTGAGAGGCTGTCCTAATTAGGGTTTCTATTGCTGCGAAGAGACACCATGACTACAGCAACCTTATAAAGGAAAGCATTTAATAATGTTGGCTCACTTACATTTCAGAGGCCATCACCCTGGTGGGGAGCATGATGGCATGCAGGCAGACATGGTGTTGGTTACATCTTGATCAGAAGGCAACAAGAAGTGAATGGAGACACTGGGCAGTATCTTGATCACAGGAAATCTCAAAGCCTGCCCCGGCAGTGACACACTTTCTCCAAGAAGTCCATTCCCACTCCAACAAGACCATACCCCCTAATAGTCACACTCCCTATGATTTTATGAGGGCCAATTACATTCAAACTACCACAGAGGCTATTGGTGAAAGTGCAACCCAATTGCAACAGAAGACCTCAGAATTTTGGAGATGTTAGCACTGTAAAATGATCACCAAGAACAGCAGCAGCAGTGGGGTGGAGCCAGCTAGAGCCTAGAAAACAAGCTGTGTGTGTTGTAGAGGGTGGAGCCAGAAAAGTGGCCCAGGAACCTTGGAAGAGCACAGAAGACCATGAGTGAATCCCAGACATTGGACGTTAAATTATTTACACTCTTGGAGTTTGGTTTTGCTTTGATTTGTTTGTGACTGTGCCCTGATTCTTCCCTTTTGAGGTAAGAAAGTATTTATTTCTTATTTTACAGGAGCAGAAACTTTGAATTTTAAAAGTTTAAATTTTAAAAGAGATTAGCTATTTTAAAGTGAATTTTTTGAAATGTTTGAATTTTTAAAGACTTAAATTTTGGAATATTTATAATGTAATCTTGATATTAATGTGTAATCTTGAAGAAGAACAAGAAGGAAAGGTTATGGCTTAACAGTGTTATGTTTGTGTGTCAGGTTGACAAGGGGTCAATTGTACTGGCTAGGTTTATATCAACTTGAGGCAAGCTATAAGCATCTGAGAGGAAGGAACCTCAACTGAGAAAATGCCTCCATAAAATTGAGTTGTAGGCAGGCCTGCAAGGCATTTTCTTTTCTTCTCTTCTTTTTTGTTGTTTTGTTTTTTCCCTGAGACAGTGTTGGAACTCTCTCTGTAGAACAGGCCAACCTCGAACTCAGAGATTTGCCTGCCTCTGCCTCTGCCTCACAATTGATGGAATTAAAAGCATGAGCCACAACCACATTTTTCTTAATTAGTAGCTTATGGGCCAGCCCATTGTGGGTTGTGCCATCCCTGGGTTGGTAGTCCTGGTTCTACGAGAAAGCAGGTTGAGCAAGTCATGGGAAGCAATCAAGTAAGCAGCACCCCTTCCTGGCCTCTGCATCAGCTTCTGCCTCCAGGTTCCTGCCCTGTTTGTGTTCCTGTCCTGACTTCCTTTGATGATGAACAGTGACATGGAAGTGTAAGCCAAATAAAGCCATTCCTCCCCAAGTTGCTTTTGGTTATGGTGTTTCATCATAGCGATGGTAAAAACTAACACAGAGAATAAAGGATCTTTTTATTTTTAGCGAATAATAATTTTTAAAAATTATTTTTTTCACATGGGAGCTTTGCCTGTGTCTATATCTGTGTACCACATGCATACCTGGTACCCTTGAGGACCAGAGAAGGGTATCAGATCCCCTAGAACTGGTGTTATAGATGGTTGTGAGTTGCCACATGGGTGTTAGGAATCCAAACCAGATCCTCTGGAACATCAGGCAGTGTTCTTAACCACTTGAGCAGTCTCTCCAGCCCCAGTGAGATTACGTTTTAACTTGAAGGTTCTATGTTAATACTTTGATGGACAAGACCTCTTTCTTCAGGAAGAGTGCATAATAAAGGAGCTTCATAAATAATTTCCTGATTGTTCAATTCTCTATATTTCTTCTATTTTCTCTATCTTTCCAATAATTGTTCATTAGGGAGTATAATTGTGTTAAAAGCCTAGTAATGTTACTGAGATTGATGCCCATGTCTGAATATTGAAAAGGAAGGCTATTCTTTTTTTTCTTCTCACCTATTACTTAGTCACAGACTGTTAGGCAGTTGGCAGAGTTTCAGAAACACAGCCTTCCTCAGAATCCTTCCCTTCATCTTTCTGCCTACTGTTGAAATCCAAGACTTTGATGATATGATGGTCGAAATGTAACTGCTGGCAGCTCTCTTGCTTTCAGACAGATGAACACCTTCAGATCTTTGCTTAGGAGAATTTCTCATCTCTTGTCTCAAGGAAACTTCAATCCTAAATCTAACTTGGTGGAACATTAGCGGGTCTGGGACAACTGAGAGACTAGACTAGACTAGACTAGAGTTTAAGAATGAACAGTGGAAAACACGCTCCTCCACACACACAGTTCATTGGCACCACAACCAGACTCCTGGAATAGTTTCATCCGGGTTTGTTGAGTGAATGCTGGGCTATTCTTCTGGTTCACCAGTTCAGTTCGAATTAGCCCTGCTCTTTCCTGCTGAACACTGAAGGAGGCTAGGCACATGGGTGGGCAGAGAAAGGAGGAACATGGGCTTTGTAGGTCTGTCTAGGGCTCTATTTATCCATCTACTGCTTGCAGATTCAAGTTCTGACCCCAGCACATGGGATTTGCCAAGAAGTTGCAAATTTCCCAGAATTCCCTGACCTATCATCCTTTACCATTTTAGGATTAAGGTTTTATTCCAGGCAGGCGTTATGCTAAGTGCTTCATTTTCTTCCTTTCCTTTTTAAAGCATGTCTTTTATCTGTGGGGGTTAGGGACACTGTGTGCAAATAGTAGAGGACAACTTGTAGAAGTCAGTTTTCTACTTCCAGAGATCTAGTGCATCCAGAGGTCAAATTCAGGTCATCAGGTCATCAGTCTTGGTGGCAAGCAATCTTACCCACAGAGCCATCTCACTGACCCCACTAAGAACTTTATTTATAATACTATTTAACCCCTCCCTCAGAACATCTCATAATGTGGAAACTGAAAGATAATTTGAATCCTTTGCTATAGTCATCTACCTGGCAAGGGGAAGAACAAGAGAATTGAATTTGGTCTAATGTGCTTTATTAAACAAATATTTTAACTGTATAATAGCCTTAAAACACTGAAGAGTTGCAAAGGTGGTACCACAGGCTCCCTAACCATTTGCCTGGTTTTCCTTTTGTCTAAATGCGAAACCAACCTCAGTGTGTTGTGATTAACTGAACTCCAGACTACCCCCACTGCTTTCAACCAGAAGTAGTCAAACTTCCAGATTAGATTTCACCTTCTCCCTGAACTGCTAATGTCTATGTTATATCCAGGATTCAACGAGGTTGGGGTGGGGGAATATCACATTACGCCAGAGGGCTAATGTGCTTTTAAGTATTATGCAAACACTCATACTTGGCCATTTGCAGCTTCAGAGCCCATAGATGGCTTCGTTCCATCTTGACATAAGGTCAGAGAATTCAAACCCACTCTTGCTCTATCAAGGTTAAACCACAGAATGATTGGCCTAAGGTGTGGCTATTGTGTGTCTTGCCTTGACAACAAGATATTTGGCCTAAGGAGTAACTAAGGGATGTCTTACCTTGACAAAAGGATATTTGGTTTGGGGTGTGGTTACTTGATGTTTTGGCTATTGAGAAGGTAATTATGCTTGCTTGCTCTTTGTGTCTTGGTAAGGTAGTCTTTTGCCTTCCTTATCTCTTGATTGGGGCACATAAGAGCTTTGAGTAACAAACTTGGGGCTGATCCTAGTATTCACTGGATGCCCTCTGAACTCTATTTCTTGTGTCTTGTCTAATTCTTTCCTCAATCCACACTCCCACCTCAAGTACAGACTGGACAGGTCAGCTGGACCCAACAGATGGCCCCTCAAAGTGGGATCATGACAGACTTTGCACCAAACATAAGAAGTCTAAGATATCTAGATCCCAGAAGGGACAACTGTAAAAGCCATCTCTTCTGGGTACTCTCTGAAGTACCTTCTCTGTTAGGACCCTGCTGTTACTCTAATGAATAGTTTTTAATGCTAGATGACAAATCCCTTCTACAGAGGCCACATTCTCATCAAGACAAAATCCTGGAACAAATAAAGTAGTTAAATTTGGTTTAGTAGAACTTTCCCCAAATTTCAGTCATCCGTGTCTCACTTCCATGTTTTTATCATATCTGTAGACAATCTGTACTGCTACTCAATTTTTTTTCTTTAAACGTCTTCACCTTTAAAAAGACACTTTGAAGGACATTTTAGGTCATTACAATAATGGAAAGTCAATCCCATTTGCCAAAATCAACAATTTGAAAATGAAAAACAATATTTAGTCTCAACCAAGAACTTTGTAAAATTTGTTTCACTCAAGCTCAGCGGTTAACATTTGACAGTTGAGGAAATGATGGTTCACAGCGACTCATTTTCATTATACTTGTTTACATGCTGGAACACTTTGAGAACTCTGGTCCAGTTGGCTCACTGTGGAGGGCTGGAAGATAAGGAAGTGTGCCTGGGGCTACTAAAGGCAGCAGTAGTAAATGAAAGGCAGTGTTTGCAGGTCTCTTGCTTGTGTGTTGGGAACTCCTTGTATATTTTGTCATATAATCTCAGAACAACTCTGGAAAGAAGATATACTCTTCTTTTTTCTTATCTTGTATTAAGAAAAACAGAGGTCAAACAATTTAAATAACCCCCAAATTTTAATTCACACATGGACATCCTGAGATCTGAACCCAGGCATATAATTAACACCACAGCCTATACCCTTAGTTCTTATCTACACTGCTACCTTGGAAGACCTTATGGACATAGGCCCTCAAGGAGCCATTCTGAGGAAGCAGGGGAGGAAGACAATAGAAACACAGTCAAAGATGGTACAGTCTTAACCATACTCTATCCCAACTCATGCCTAGAAATTTTTTATTGTTTTTTCTTTCTGTGGTTTTTCTTTGAGATAGGCTCTTGATAGGAACCTCAGGCTGACTTAGAACATGAAATCCTCCGGCCTCAGTCTTCAGAATGTTGGAATTACAGCTGTGTGCCTCATATCTGTCAACCTTTACTGATTGTTATTCACTGGGAAGGGTGGTTCAATGTCTGAATTTTGTGTGGATGTGTCTGTGGGGAGGGGAGACCAAAAGGGTGTCAGATCCCTGGAGCTGGAGGATCATAGGAAGTTGTGAGCTTCTCAATGTGGGTGCTGAGAACTGACATTGGCTTCTCCAGAAGAGCAACAAACATTCTTAACTGCTGAGCTGTCTCTCCAGTCTCTATGTGTATTGTTTTTCTGGAAAACAAAACAAAAATGTTAGCATATCTTTTATTTCCTAGCAGTAAAGTAATGTAGAGCACTTTTTTTGGGGGGGGGCGGCGGTTGAGACAGGGTTTCTCTGTGGCTTTGGAGGCTGTCCTGGAACTAGCTCTTGTAGACCAGGCTGCCTGCCTCTGCCTCCCCAGTGTTGGGATTAAAGGCGTGCACCATCACTGCCCAGCCAATTTAGAACACTTTTATCTAGTCATTGTTTTAGATTTTACTTTTTAAAGGGCTAATCTGAAGTTCATTTAAATTACAACAAAAACAGTCCGTACCTCAGGCGTGGAAGTGTGGGACTCCAACCGCTATGTCAGGAGTAGATCAAGGTCTCTCCTTGGGCAAGGTGGTTGCCTACCTGTAACCCCAGCATAGGGACACAGGAGGACTAACAATTCAAGAGTTAGCCAAACCCTGTCTCAAGAGATCCAAATCCTGAAATAAACACTCTAATTCAATAGTTATCAACCTCCCTAACGCTGTGACCCTTTAATACAGTTCCTCATGTTGTGGTGACCCCCCTCTCAACCATAAAACTACCTAATTGCTACTTCACAACTGTAATTTTGCTACTGTTATGCATCATATTTTCCGATAGTCTTAGGCTACCCCTGTGAATGGGTCACTTGTCCCCCCAAAAGGTCATGACCCACATGTGGAGAAACACTGCTCTAATATGTCCCAGGGACTCCTGACAGGTATCTTGTTTGCTTAGAACTCACCAGTAGCTGTTTTCTTCTGTATCCAGTCTAAGTCAGAGGCTCTGCATATGAGATCCTTTCCTATTCAGGCCCAAGAGCAGCCAAGGAAAACCTTGCAGAAAAATGTGCACAGAGGCACATTCAGACACGACACTGTCACACATAAAATAATAATAATGAAGACACCACCACAGGAATGAAAAGGTGGCATGCAGAGAAGGAGAAGGTAGCCAGGACACACGTGGTTTACTGGATACACATATCCAGGACGGTGGTGTCTGAATAAGAATGACCACCATAGGCTCATATTTGAATGCCTGGTTATCAGGAAATGGCACTATTGGAGTAGGATTAGGAGAATTAGGAGGTGTGGCCTTGTTGGAGGAAGTATGTCACTGGAGATAGGCTTTGAGGTTTCAAAAGCTCATGCCAGGCCCAGTCTCTCTCTCTCTCTCTCTCTCTCTCTCTCTCTCTCTCTCTCTATATATATATATATATATATATATATATATATCTGCCTCTCTGCCTGTGGGTCAGGATGTAGTTCTCAGTTTCTTCAGCACCACACTTGCCTGGTGCCATCTTCCTACCATGGTGATAATAAACTAAACCTCTGAAACTGTAAGCAAACCCAAATTAATTTCTTTTATAAGAGGTGCCTTGGTCATGGTGTTTTTCCACAGCAATAGAAGAGTGACTAAGACAGGATCCATACGTGAAGAATATAGGACTAAGGAATATATAATAAAATCGAAGACTGTAGTGACATCTTGTTAATACTCTAACAAAGTTTGCACGAAGATCAGAGGGTGGAGCTAGCCACAAGTTAACCATAGAGATCTGGAGATCTGTATAGACAGACAGGAAGTGATATGGCTGGGCAGAGAGAGGAAGTGAAAGGCAGGAGATAGGAATTCACTCTCTTTTCAGCTGAGAAGTTGAATAGTTAAGGTGGCTGTGGTTTTGCCCCCTCATCTCTTTGATCCCTCAGCATTTTCCCCTATATCTGACTCTGGGCTTTTATTAAGACCTATTAGAACTCATGTTACAGAAGACAATATGATAGTGTGCAAAGGATGAATAGATATCATACCCTGAAATAGTTAAGAGAAAAAAAATGGAAAAGTGTACTTAACTTTCTTATCACCAGAAAACAAAAGCAAACATAAAGCAATGTTAAATGTTGTAACTTGAAGATTGTGGTAAAAGTATGGATTTGGGCTGGGTGGTTGTGCACACACCTTTAATCCCAGCACGCAGGAAGCAGAAGCAGGGAGATTGGTCTTTGTGAGTTCAAGGCCAGCCTTGTCTACAAAGTTGAGTTCCAGGACAGCCAGTGCTGTTACACAGAGAAACCCTGTCTCGAAAACCCAAAATAAATAAACAAATGAATAATAATAATAAAAAAGACCCCCCCCCCAAGAAAAGTAAACAGTTCCTCCTTGACTGAAAGTCAGAAACATTTTTGGGATTCTTGGCAGCTTCATCTTTGACAGATGCCAAAGTGTCAAAAGTGTTTGCTATTTATTTTTTTGTTTTATTATCATTATTTTAATTGAAAATAATATTTCCATATGATATATGTTGATCATAGTTTCCTCCATCAAGTCTCCTCCCAGATTCTCTCCATCCCCCACACTGACCTTAGCTCTGACCTTTGATCTAGGTCTTAGATGACTCTAGGGTTGCCTCTTTAGAGATGCAGGATGCGATCGTGGCAATGAAGGCCTGCTAAGGGAAAACTCCCAATCAAGAGACTAGAATCTTGGCCGGGTGGTGGTGGTGCAAGCCGTTAGTCCCAGCACTCAGGAGGCAGAGGCAGGCAGATCTCTGTGAATTTGGAGACCAGCCTGGTCTACAGAGCTAGTTCCAGGCCTCCAAAGCCACAGAGAAACCCTTCTTTGAAACCCCCACCACCACCAGAGGAAGGGAGGGAGAGAGAGAGAGAGAGAGAGAGAGAGAGAGAGAGAGAGAGAGAGAGACAGAGACAGAGACACAGAGAGAGAGAGAGAGAGAGAGAGACAGAGAGAAACTAGAATCTCTGACCTAGATGCAGAACTAACGTTTAATGGGGCTACAATAATCTACTGGCTAAAACCCACCCCTAGGAAGGTGGGCTCACCTAAAACCATGCTAACAAAATAGATGCAATAATTATTTCTTTGTACTAGGTGTTAGTATTCAGGCATCTGTACTGGCCTGTCATTGGGGTTCTGACAGGATATGCCCTCAGCTGCAGCTATTAAGAAAGAGCATTGCCTGTGTACATTCACTGTGTTCCTTTTAAAAAGGGCCCTGCCCATGTCCCATCCTTCTCTCTCTCTCCCTTTCTCTCTCTCTCTGTTCCCTCTTCTCTCTACCTCCTTTTCTCCCCCTCTTTCCTCTCTCCTCTCCTCCTGCTGCTCCGGTCTCCAGAGGCTGGTCTCTCCCCCCCCCCTTTTTTTTTTGGAGACAAGGTTTCTCTGTGTAGCTTTGGAGCCTATCCTGGCACTCGCTCTGGAGACCAGGCTGGCCTGGAACTCACAGAGTTCCACCTGCCTCTGCGTCCTAAGTGCTGGGATTAAAGGCGTGCGCCACCAATGCCCGGCCCCTTTCCCCTTTTTATGGTCCCTTTTTTAATTAACCACCCCCCCTTGAAACCTGTCACATGGCATCTTTCTCTCAAGCTCCACTTAAATTACAAACTTGGAGCCTAACTCAGGCTTATCAAGTCAACTGTTACTAAACAGCTGCAGTTTCTATTCCAAGATAGGAAAACAAAACAAAAAAAAAACATATTAATGGTTTGAAGAAAAGAGTGTTTAAAAATAAAAGGAAGGGCTTGGTGGTGGCGCACACCTTTAATCCCAGCACTGGGGAGGCAGAGGCAGGAGGATCTCTGTGAGTTTGAGGCCAGTCTGGTCTACAGAGGGAGTTCCAGGACAGCTAAGATTGTTACACAGAGAAACCCTGTCTTGAAAAATCAATCAATCAATCAATCAACCAATCAATAAATGGAAAGATTTGTATGAAACATTAAATATGAGGGTTTTTTTTCTATCAAATACTATAAAACTGTGTTTAAAACAAGGAGTCCAAATTTTTTATCTCCTTCTTGTACCTTTTAAGGCTTCTATACAAATGTCTCCATCCCTCCTACTACTCAGTAAAACCTTTGTTTATGCAATGGCCCTGAGACATTCTCTGATTAAAGTGACTGACCCCATTTGTTTCCTGGGCATCAATTCTTTTAGAACTAGCCATGCACTAAGAGTGAGGTCAAAGACCCCTGCCAAAATGAAGTATAAAAATGAAGTGCACTCCCTGTCTCTGTCCACTCCTCTCAGTGAGCCCTCTTGATCAAGCACAAAGCTTCCTTGTCTAGACTGGTGATCTGTAGCATAAATTCTAGTTGGTCTTAATAATAAAAACCCAGAGTCAGATATAGGGATTAATGTTGAAGATAAGAGAAGCAAAGTGGTCAGCCACTAGAGGGTTCTCACTTCTATCAATGCTCAGCCTCAAAAGACAACCTGCCTTCAAACTGCCTAGACTGCATTGCTCCTGAGACTGCACTGAGCTCCTGTCTCCTCCTGCCTTATATTCCTCTTTCTGCCTAGTCATATTACTCCTGTCTCCACCTCTCAAGCACTGGGATTAAAGACATGGGATCCCAAGTGCTGAGATCACTTTTGTGTGAGCTCTGCTTCTCTTCTAGACAGATTCGATCTCTTGTATCCTGGGGTGGCCTTGAACTCACAGAGATCTGTCTGCCTCTGTTTCCTGAGTGCTGGGATTAAGGTTTGTGCCACCATTGCCTGGCCTCTAGTGGTTTAGCTCTGCACTCTGATCTTCAGGCAGGCTTTATTTGTTAAAAAAGGAACAAAATATTACTATAGTGATTTCTTTCTTCTTTCTTTCTTTCTTTCCTTCCTTCTTTTCTTTTCAAGATACATAGAAAGGCTTTATTTGCAAGGGAGCAGGAATTTAATCAAACAAACCAAATCCCATGTCATTAGCTGACTCTTTGGACTCTTCCTTCTTCTGGTCTTTCTTCTCCTCTGCTTGCAGCAGGGGTAGAAATAGCAGCAGGAGCTGCAGAGCCAGGGGCAGCAGAAACAGCCACAGCCCCACCAGCAGGCACTCTAACTCTAGCAAGTTTGCCAACACCCTGGGCAATGACATCCTCAATGTTTTTTCCATTCAGCTCTCTGATGACCTCGTTGAGCCGGTCATCATCTGCCTCGATGCCCACGCTGTCTAGTATCTTCTCTAGTATGTCTTTGGTGCTAGGAGAGGAGTTGCCTCCAAGGGTGGCAAGAAAGTAAGAGGCCACGAAGAGCATGTTGGCTGCTTCGGACAGGCCTCATGCTTGCGACCTCGGCAGCCTCAGGCAGCAAAAAGCTACAGTGATCTCTTTCTTTGAGACTCTAAACGTTTTTCTGACATCATCTTCTTGGAATGAGGTCTCATTATGTAACCTAGCCTTTCCTCACACTGGTTATCATCTTCCTCAGCATCCTGGGATTACAGATATGTGCCACCATCATCTACCTGATAATATCTTCTTGCAGAGGTTATAATGGAGTTTCATCTATAAGGGTGAAGTGCCTTTCTGTGACTATCTGTGTACAGTCTCCAATAGGCCATGTGCCTTCCAGCTCTATCTGTCTGGCTTTCACCTTAAAGTTTCTGGAAATTTCTCACAGCCTCTGCATTTTGCCTCTTTGGACCCATTAAAATCAGCTGATTGCCCACAGAGACTCCTGCTAGGTTCTGTATGCAGTACTAAAAGAGTAAACAGACTGTTTCGTGTTTGTTCAGTAATAGGAGCTACCTTTACTTTTTACTTTTTCTTTCCTTTTTTTTTTTTTTTTTTTTTTTGGAGACAGAGTCTTTCTATGTAGTCCAGGAACTCTCTATATAGATCAGGCTGGCCCTGAACTCACAGGGGGTCCATTTGCCTCTCAAGTACTGGATTAAAGGTGTGCACTGTTTGAGCTAAAGGAAACTCCCAATTCCCCAAACTCCAAAAGGTAGTCCAAATACCCAGAAATGAGGATTTCTGGTGCTTGGATAAAAGCCAGCATTCCTCAGGAACTTGTGAAACTGGTTCCCATCTACCAAAAGGAGTCGTTCCCCTCACCCCTGGCAGAAGGGACACATGGCTGCCTGTGGTGCCTACCTGCTAGCAGCAGGCTGGCCTCCAGCCTCCCTCAGCATCACAAGCACCTGTTAGACATTACAAAGTCCACACTAGCATCCCAGCCCTTCTCACCCCTCCCCCACCCTAAACTCCCTCCAGCCCTTGGGCTTCCCTCCCCCCAGCTACTCATTGTCCTTGTAGCCCTGGTATTCTCACTGTGTTCCCTGCCTGCTCTGCTCTTGTTTCTCTGTTTTCTCTATTCTCTATTCCCTGCTATTCTCCCTTCTCTGCAGACAGCCATGGCCATATCTAATCTGCTGGCCACATTCAGTCTAATTCTTTCTCTCCTCTGGATTCTGCCAGATGCCTCTGGCTGTCTCTGTCTCATATATACAATAAAAACATCCCACTTAACTATTCCACAAATGTCATATATATATATATATATATATATATATATATATATATATATTCACTATGCCTTGCCCAAGGAGTCACTTTTATTAGAAAAAAAAGTCAAATGAAAGTTTTGGAATGTACATTTTACTAATGTTCAGTAAACACATTTAAGTACTTTATGTGATTTTTACCAAACTTTTTTTTTCTCATTTAAAATAAGATTATCTTTGAGAACTCCTTTGGAGTTAGACACTTCCATTCCGCCTAACTCAGATGCATTTTAGAACCTCTCAGATATAACAATTGTAACAGAAATTTTCCATGGAAACAGCTTTTGATTGCTTCTTAGCTATAAATAGCTCTTCCTGGTTATTCTTTTAAAAGGTGTTCCTTTCAGTCATCTGACACAGACAATAGTTTGTTTGCTTTCCCTGAAGGCTAGAAGAAAATACCATGTGATCAGACAAATATAGATTAGCATAAAAATGATTCTAAGGGCTTGTGAAAAATATGGTTCTATAAGGCTTATAAAAATGAGGCCCAGGGCTGGAGAGATGGCTCAGAGGTTAAGAGCACTGACTGCTCTTCCAGAGGTCCTGAGTTCAAGTCCCAGCAACCACATGGTGGCTCATAGCCATCTATAATGAGATCTTGTGACCTCTTCTGGTGTGAAGGCAGAAGAGGCAGAATGCTATACACATAATAATAAATAAATAAATCTTAAAAAAAAAAAATGAGGTCCAGCCAGGCAGTGTGGTGCACGCCTTTAATCCCAACACTTGGGAGGCAGAGGCAGGTGGATCTCTGTGCTTTCCAGGCCACTAGAGTTCTTACCTCTACTGATACTCAGACCAAAGGGACAATCCTGTCCGCAGAGTGCCTCCTCAGACTAACTGCTGCTCAGACTGCAGGGAGTTCCTGTCTGTTATTCTTTTGTTTAAAAAGAAGAAAAGAGAGATGCTGAGACATGAGACATAAGACTGTAAGTTTATTATAAGGCCCGGCAGAATGGGGAGACTAAGAGAAGGAACAGGGTACTGGCTGACCGCCATGGCTGGTCGCCATACAGAGAAGAAAAGAAACAGAGTGAGGAAAGAAGAGAAGCAGAAGAGAGTGAAAGCAGAGTTAGAGCTTTAAAGGGAAGACTGCGCGTGCGCACTGAGGTTCCATGCATGCCCAGAGCAGAGTCCTCATGGGTGATGTGGTGCCGTGATGACGTAGCACGTTTTCTTACACATGCCCTGACTTGTCAGGGGGCAGGGTCTGTCTCTTAAAGAGGTAGAGCCAGTCACCTTTCACTGTCTCCTCCAGATTTATATTCCTCTCTCTGTCCAGCCATATCCCTTCCTGTCTCCACCTCCTTAGTGCTGGGATTAAAGACATGTGATTCCCAAGTACCAGGATTAAAAGTGTGAGTCAGCACTGATTGTCTGTTTCCTTTTAGACTGGATCAATTTTGTGTAGCCCAGGGTGGCCTTGCATTCACAGAGATCCATCTGCCTCTTTCTCCTGAGTGCTGGGATTAAAGGTGTGTTCCACCACTGCTTGGACTCTGTAACTAACTAGTGTGACTAGCTTTGCACTCTGATCTTCAGGCAAGCTTTATTGGTTAGATCATAAACAAAATATCACCACATTCCAACACAAAAAAATTAAAGATACACTAATTTCATAGTCAAATGCAAAGAGATGATGGTGTAACATGAAAAATAAATGACTCAGAGACTGACATTGGGGTTCAAACTTCAAGCTGAAGATCAGAAAAGCAAAGCAGATGGCCACTGGCTTCTTACCTCTACCTCAGGCTGAATGGACTGATCCTGTCTCCACGAGCTCTCACCAAACCTCAGACTGTAACCTCTCCTCAGCATGACTGGAGAATGAATTCCTCATACTGAATACTAAAGACCCTGCTTCTATCTTTTATACCCCTCTAGTGCTGGGATTAAAGCTGTTCGATCTGTTACTCTTTTGACTGATTCAATTTTGTGTATCCCTGGGTGGCCTTGAACTCTACTTCTTAATCCTGAGTCCTAGGATTAAAGGTGTGTACCACACACCACACTCCCCCCAAGCTTCTGGCTGCTGGGATTAAAGGTGTGTGGCAGGTTTCTATGGCTTGTGGCTGACTTTGCTTTCTGAATCCTCAGGCAAGCTTTAATAAATCATAAATATAACCATAGGATGGTAAGAAAATCTAAAAGTCTTTGCTATTATTAAACCATCATGTTTGTTTTTTTATTTTGTTCTGAGATAGGGTTTCATTATGTAGTCCTGTATGCCTGGAACTCAATATGTAGACCAGGATGACTTCAAACTCAGAGATCTATCTGTCTGCCTCTGCCTCCCAAGTGCTGGGATTAAAGGTATGGGCCACTAGGCCTGGCTCATTGTGTTTTTATAAGAGCACAAAAACATTTTTCAAAATATTTAATTTCACTTACATGTATGTGTTTGTCTGTATGTCTACCCCGTATGTGTGCAGGTCTGGTTGAAGCCAAAAGATGACAACAGATCTTTGTAGTGTTGGAGTTGCAGGAAATCGTGAGCTTCTGATGGTTTGGGTGCTGGAAAAACCAATGAGTCATGTCTCCAGCACCAAGAGCAGAAAATTTCTTATGTCTAGTAAAAATAATGCAATTCATATAGAATCTAACTGAGGTGTTTCAGGTGGTGTTTGCTGACGTCATGTGATGTTTTGGCACACAGTGTAAAGTGCCATGTTGCCTGTTCGGAAGTCAGGCTTCAGTGAAGTTGACTGATGCAACATGGGTAAACAGTCAGAAACAACTCCGATTTTGTTACCTGTCATTATAAATTTTGCTGCTCCTGAAGTTTTGGTGACTACCATATTCAGAGACAATACCCGGTGTGGGTCCCCAAACCAAAGTTTAAGAAGCTGGGGGCTAAACCACAGGTTAGTCAACATAGTGAAACACTTGAACCAATACTGACAGTCAGTGTGTCCTACATTAGGCTAAAATGACCAGGTCCACACTGAGTCACTACATCCGAGTGTTTGGGGAAGGCTGTGTCCTTGGACATGACAGGCCACATTCCCTGTAGTAGATGGCATGTTTCTCCTTGAGGAGAATCTAGGCTGCTCACATCTCATACAGGGAAGTGGACCACAGGAAGAGGTAAGAATGAAAACCCGGTGCAGATTGACTTCCGGGAGTCTAACGACAGGCAGTTTATTCCCAATATAATTTGGGGGAAAAAAGTTTCCTGCTGTAATACAATCCCTGCTGCACAAGGAAACAAAATTACATTTAAACTCAACTCAGGGTACATGTTATCTCTTCCAAGAAGATGGGTTCTTGAGATATGCTAGCTGTACAGGCTTAAGGGTCTGTCTGGCCTGGTCTTGGTTTTACAGGTAACAGAGAGGTTATTTGGGCTCTTAGTCACCTCTGTCCTGGCTGTGGGAGCTTGGGGGAGCCTCTGGCTATAAGGGTCATTTAGATTACTAGTCACTTCCAGTACTGGTTTTAAGAGCTTCATACAGCTTGGTCCAATAGATAATGCACAATCACCAGGCTGTTACTCACTTCCAACTCTCAGCTTTCTGGATGGAAGAACAGGTTTTTCATCTTTCCTATTGAAAAGACAATCCTGTGTGCTTAACATTCCTGGTTTCTCTGGAGATCTGTAGGAACAAGGACCTTTGTGCTATGTTTCCACTAAAACACTGTTATTGGCTTCTCTAATTTTTCCTTCCTCAAACTGGCATATTTTTTTTCATAGATCTTTCCCTATTGAATTCTACAAGATTTGTTGAGTTCCTGATGGGATTTTGATTGGACTGGAATAGAATACATTCATTCCCACATTCGTTGTGGGAAGAACTGACATCTACTTGGTGGTGGTTTGGATAATGACCCAAAAGGTTGCACTTCTGGACAGGAGCTACAGGCTTTCTAAGGTTAAGAGTCTGTTACACATAGGATGAGTCAAGCAGATACGCATACCAAAGTAAACTTTATATGCATGCTGTCTGGACACTGACACAGACACTGATGAGTGTCTGTACATTATGCATAAGATTGTCTTTTCACTTACACATGTGGACCAGGGAAAGCTTTGCAAGTATGCAGAACTAGATTGGGATTGATTTCATTAATGTAATCTCATGGTTTTAATTATATTTAGACAGATGTAGAAATATACACACAACAACCATTAACCAAGTAGAACAGCTATATAATATTGCCACACCAGCTTCCCCTTCTCCCATTAAATCTAACTCATCCCCATCATAAATTACTCAACCACATGTGTACATTTGGATTTCAAAGTTTCAAAAGCTGAGAGGACCTAGAAGCAATGAGACCTTAGCATCAATGAAGACACTGAGAGCTTAGATTTTGACTTCTACAGTCTACCCTTAGACTTTGTGGGGAAATTTCTTATTCTTGAGCTAAGGCAAGGAAAATACAGTGAACTCACACTGTATGCTAGAAATCAAGGAAATGCTTTAAAATTATGTGGATATATCACAAGGGTCCTGTTACGATAAATCTTTTCCCCAAACACCTCCACAGCCCTACCGCTACTAGGGCGCTTTCCGACAGCCGCCCAAGTTAGGGCCCCAGATAATATATAGAGACTTATGTTAGGTACAAATGCTGCTTGGCCAAAGACTAGAATTTCTCATCTATAGCTCAGTCTTTTTTTCTTTTTTTGGTTTTTCAAGACAGGGTTTCTCTGTGTAGCTTTGGAGTCTATCCTGACACTCACTCTGGAGACCAGGCTTGTCTCAAACTCAGAGATCTGCCTGCCTCTGCCTCTCCAGTGCTGGGATTAAAGGCGTGCGCCACCAACGCCTGGCTAGTTCAGTCTTAATTATCATAAATCTATATATTTTATAAGACTTATCTTATAGAGGATGCCTTCCGTTGGCGCCTTCTCTTGCCGGTGGATCACATGGTGACTCCAGAGCAGAGACCAGGAGGAAGAGAGAAGGGCCCACTTCCTTCTTGCCCTTGTTTATATATGAGTCTCCCTGCCATGTCACTTCCTGTGGGTCACCACTTCTTTACTACATTTCCCAGAATCCTCCTGGACTCCTAGTCCCGCCTAACTTGCTGCCTCATTGGCCAAATAGTCCTTTATTTATCATCCAATAAGACAAACACATACAAAGAAGCATTCCCCCATCAGGATCCAGAATTTGTCCTTAAAAGATCTCCCACTGACTAAATCTAGGACAATTTAAGTATGAAAATAAAGAACCATAGTACCATACTATAACTCACTGAAAAAAAAAAAAAAAAAAAAGGAATCTATGAGTCCACATTGAGACCAGTAAGTTAACAAATAGACAATGACAAGGAGAAGAAAGGAAGCGTTTTCCTTCTAGAAAAATGGGCTAACACTGGAAGATCAAGATTCCAGGACAAATCTAGGCCACATACTTTCTCGGCATTTCACGGTTGCTTGTAGTTCCAGCATTAGGGGCTATGACACCCTATTCTGGACTCTGCAGGCACCGGCACTCACATGCACACATGCACACAAACACACACACACACACACTTAAAACAAATTAAAATAGCAAGCATGGTGGTGTATGCTTATCATCCAGGACTAAAAGGTATAAATAAATATTTTTAAATTAAAAAAGTGCTAACTAGTCAAAGCACAAATAAATGAAAAAGTAAAGAAAAATGACTTATTCAACTATCATCACTATGCTGGGTGATTCAACCATGAAGAATGCTTGCCTAGTTGATAGATGAAGAAGGTTAGATGAAAGACAGGATATTGACCTAACCTCAGAATATTTCACCACAAAATATTTATTAAAAGCAGAGGAAAACCAGTGATTTCTTTTCCTATACTGGAGAAATTGACTTGAGAATAAGCAGAATTTCCATCACAATGGTATCAAGGAAGGGATTGCCTCAGGTTCCTCCCTGTGAGCTGTGTGAAAGAGCCTGGCCTAATGGCTGTGACTCTTCTGTTCAAATGCATAGCTAAGCAAGTCATAAGCAAGCAATGTATGGGTCCAGTTGGGGAATTATTCTATACAAAGGCCTAAACTGTTTAAAACTATCAGGGTCATGAAATCGAAGACCAAGAAATTTCTCCAGATTGGAGGAACCTGAATTTACTTGACAAGAAATCCACAGAAAATTCCTAGGTAGGATTTAGGATGAGAGAAACATCATCCAGGGAAATGTTAATGAGGTCTGTGTTGTATTAGTGTTGATTTCTTGGTCTAGGGCTTTGTGTGGTTATAAAATAGTGTCTTTGTTTGTGAATGTTCACACTGGATATGTAGGGTGATGGGACATTGTTTCTGCAGCTTTCTATCTGAGGGTTCAAAAGAACTCAAGATTGGAACGCTAAAACATATAGAAACGCACATAAAGAGTGTGTGTGGGGAGAGTAAGCAGATGTGGTAAAACACACAAAAAAACCAGAGTGTCTGAGTGACAAAGACACAGGAGTTCTTGCAATTTTGCGTCATTTTTAATTATTTTAATTATTTTAAAATAACCTAACTAGGGAGAGGCTGGAGAGATGGCTCAGAGGTGAACACTTGCTATTCTTCCAGAGGACTTAGGTTCAGTTCCCAGTACTGACATGGTAGCTTACAACGGTGGCTCCACCACTCTCTTCTGGCCTCCGTGGGCACCAGGCATGCACCTGGTACATATACATACATGTAGACAAAATACTCATACATGAAAACAAAAATAAAAATGTTTTTTAAAAGGAGGCAGAAAGTTGATTGGCTATTGGTACGAAGGGGTGACTGACTGACTGATAAGGGCTTCTTTTGGGGACCAACAAAGGATTCTAAAATTGGTGGTGATAGTATGCAGCCTTGTGACTAGACTAAAAACCACTGGCATGTATACTTTAGGTCTTCTGCAAGTGGCACCCACACAGACAGACTGAGGAGAGAGGAATTAGAAGCAAAAGATCTCCTGCATGAGAGTTCCTCAGAAAGAGCAAGCCTCAGTGACACGGCTTCCCTTCTATTCTCACACTAGGTCTCATTTCCAATACCTCGGCAAAGGAATTGTTCAGTTGTTCAAGCAGCTGCATAATTCAATTAACCACGTTTGAATCCAAATCTACCCTAGCAATATATGGGTTGGGCAAATTACTTTTCTGCTGTTACAAAAACAATGATTATGGATTGAACTGTTGTGAAGAGTAGACGATATAGAAAGTGTCTGCTACTTGTTGAAGTCATTAAATTCACAAAACCCCCCACAATCTCTCATCAAGATGTATTTTCTTCTTTAGAAGTCCCCAGCCTATTTATTTATTTACCCCCCCCCCCGACCTATTTAATTCTCCATTTATCAATAGTCATTTCCAATTACTGAGACACAAAGTTCTAGTTGGTTTGATGCTGAAAACCACATCCCATGGAAAGGGAAACAATTCCAAGGTTCTCTCTCTACTCCATTTCTTCCTAGCACTTGGGAATTACAGTAAGGACTGTGAGAACTAGGGAATGCTGTTTTCAAAGGCCAAGGTAATTGCAGTCATTCCTTCTCATTCCTTCTGACTCAAAGAGTGACCCTAAACCTAGAGGCTTGTGAGCACACAGGAAGATCTGATCACAGATCTGACATTCGTCTCATGCTACCTTGTGTCAGTGTGTTTGGTATATGGGTGGCGCTTTTTTCTAGCCTTCACTCAAACTCCATTTTAAAGACCATTATCAGCTGGGCGGTTGTGGCGCATGCCTTTAATCTCAGCACTCAGGAGTCAGAGGTAGACAACTCTCTGTGAGTTCAAAGCCAGCATGGTCTACAGAGCGAGTTCCAGGACAGCCAAAGCTATACAGAGAAACCCTCACTTGAAAAGGCAAAAAAAAAAAAAAAAAAAAAAAAAAAAAAAAAAAAAGAAGAAGAAGAAAAAAGTCATTATCATCTTCTTTTTCATTTGAGGACCAGAAAATACATTTGTCAATGAGACACAGCCACAAAGGGGTGGAGCCAAGAATCCAATCAAGCTCTGGCTTTGGATCCTACCCTTCTTAACTGTTGTATTAACTGGGAAACCCAGGACGGGTTACAATCAGGCACTCTTCAAGAGTAGCCCAAAGCAGTAGAGGCTGTAAATTGTGTCTTATTATTAACACTGGGAGGCAGAGGCAGCAGATTGTCACCTAAGATGCATAGTAAGATGCTCAAACATATTTGGATCATTGTCCTCAGCTTGCAGAATCTGGCTTCTGCTTACTTGCAGGTTCAGGGTCAGATGCTAGTTAAGGTTTTGGTTTGGTGCTTGGGAGGATGAGATTTTTGACAAGTATCTTGATAGTGTTTCCTGTGGAAGATGTGAACAAATGCCTGTTTAACTCAAGGTACCATTCCACCAAAGTCCAATTTGGTGGAACAAGTTTATTGGGCTTGCCTACAGAGCATGGGTGAGGGATTACATACAGCAGCATGGGTAAACCCCAAACAGTTGCATCACTGCAAAGTCCCACCCACTGAGTATGATGACCTCACAGAAGCAGCATCATGGAGTCCCTGCTGCCAGTTCCACTTCCACTTCCTACAGATCTACTCCAGCACCTCTCAACGTGGAATCCCAGACTGCAGGTGGGATCCTGCACAAAGACCTTGTGACTTTTTTTCCTCTTTCATCCTTCTACTGGGGAATGCCAACTGCTCCATTACTATTTCCATAGAACATTGTATTGTTCTGTTTATTTCTAGTCATGGCTACCAAGCCAGATTCGTCTCTACTCCAAAATAGTTTCATTTTATGCCAAGAGGCCACAATGTCATACAAGTATGTTTAACTCCTGAGATGGGAATTCCTGGATTTGCTATTGGGCTGCCTCCACTCAATATGGCCTGTTCATCTCAGCAGAGGTGTCAGGTTTCTGGCATCTTCAACATGATGGGGACTGTGGTACAACTTAGGTGTCACCCTCACAGCTATGTACACAGCCCACACTGCCATGCAGGGAACCTGACCCCGCTACACATGCTGTGCAAGTCTCCATAACCCTGTTGTTAGGACCAAAGGACACGCTGATTCCCCAAACTCCAAAATGCAGTCCAAATATCCAGAAATGGACTCAACCTGAACTATAAGAAGATTTGTGGCACTTAGATAAAAGTCAGCATTCTCAGGAACTTGTGAAGCTGCTTCTCCTCTACCAGAAGGAGTCACTTTCTTAAGCTCTGGCAGAAGAGACACTTGGCTACTTGTCGTGCCTATCATCATACCAGAGTACATGCTGGCCGCCAGGCTCCCTCAGTCTCACAAGTATCTGTTATACATTTCAAAGTCCATCCTAGTCCTTCTCACCTCCTCCCCTCCCCTAAACTCTCTCCAGCTCACGGGCTTCATCCCCCAAGCTATGCATTTTCCTTATAACCCTGCTATTTTGGCTATGCTCTTGCTCCCCTCCCTGCTTCTGTTTCTTTCATGGCCAGATCGAGTCTACTGGTCATCTCTCTCCTCTCTCTCTCATATGTATAATAAAAAACCTTCCCTTTAACCATACCACGGACTGGCTGGCCATGTTGTCAATTTATATACCTGTAATTTTTGTATTCTACATACCTGTAAAATTAGCACTGTGGATGATGCTAAGTTCTGTGACCCACTCACGATATAGTCTGGCTCCCTTGGACCACATCTGAGTGGCCTCTGTGTGCTTGAGTGGTTGCACTTGGGGAGAAGTTTTCTTAGATGGGGCAAAGCATCCTGGAGCCTTCAATGGATGGAGGATACTCTCAAGGCACCTTTCCTATTGTTCCTGGGCAGGCTGGTAGGTTTCTATTTAATTGTATAATTAAAATTTAATTTAACAGTTATTTCCAGTTTGCAGTCACTCTATTTGTAAGGTTTGTTTAAAACCCCTTCCTCATCAAAATGCACACTTTCCACATCTTTCTATCTAGAATTCTCACTATAATCCTGGCTATTGGAAGTGAACATTAACTATGTCACAGACTAATTCATACACTATCTTAAATTTTCTTTCATTAGTCCATTGCTTTAAATCTCAGATGCTCAAACTTTCAAGCTACAGACAGATGCAGCCAGATTCTTTGCCAGACTGTGACCCACACAGTCTCTGGCCCAATTCCCAAAAGAACCCTTGTTTTCCTCTGAGACCCCATGTGCCTTTCCATTAGCATTGTGAACTTCCCAACTCCCACAGGAACAGCCTCTGGAGCTCTGTGTACAGTTCTCTAGGCTTCTCCACGCACAGCCTCAAACTATTTCACATTCTTCCTGCAAACCAATTCTGAAAGTCCAAGAACCACAATTGTTCTTTTTTTTTTTGGGTTTTTCGAGACAGGGTTTCTCTGTGTAGCTTTGGAGCCTTTCCTGGCACTCGCTCTAGAGAGACCAGGCTGGCCTTGAACTCACAGAGATCCGCCTGCCTCTGCCTCCCGAGTGCTGGGATTAAAGGCGTGCACCACCAACGCCTGGCTCACAATTGTTCTTATATCAGTGGCCCCACTTCATGGTTCCAATTTTTCTATATTGTTTTTCTCATTGCTGTGACAAAAATGTGTGACCAAACAACTTAAGGAAATGTGGCTCATGATTTGAGAGCGGTAATACAGTACATCCCAGCAAGGAAGGCGTGGTGGTGGTGGTGTCTCAGTGAAGGCAGAGGTCTGCAGCCACTGCTGAGTACATGGTACCCACCAAGAAGCAAAGAGCTCAGGGCAGAAGCTGAGCTACATTATAGTCCTCAAGACATGCCTCAGCCCTATATCTGCCAGCTAGGGTGCATGTCCAAAAGGTTCTACAACATCCCCAAACAGCGCCACTCATATTCAAACACACCAGTCTGTGGGTGACATTTCACAAATTATAACAGTCCCTTTACTGGAAAGGGTGGCAAAATAATACCTACTTTACATTACTATTCTGCTGAAGCAAAAATAGCCAGTACTAAATAGACCATTATTATTATCATCATCATCATCATTTTGATTGTTTTCAAGACTGGGTTTTTCTGTGTAGCCCTGTCCTGGAACTCTTTGTAGACTGGGCTGGCCTCAAACTCACAGAGATCCACCTGTCTCTCTGCCTTCTGAGTGCTGGAATTAAAGGCATTGGACACTATTGCCTGGCGTAAACCATTATTATTATAACCTGCCATATTCTCTTTCAGAAAGCATTGTGAGGAGTCAAGTATATGTTGGTTCTCAACTTAAAATAAATGAAGAAGAAACAGATATTCACAGTTGAGTAGTGTTCCCTGTTTTTTGCTGCCCCTCCCACCCCACCCTCTTCACCCCAAACCTTCTGCTGTGCAATCTGACTTGTCTGGGCTTCCGACTGAAATGAAAGAATGCTTGTTTCAACTTGTACTTAATCTCTGAAGCCCCTAGAATTCTCTGAATCTGTATGTTTGAGATTCTAAGACAGTAGTTCTTAACCTGTGGGTCTTGGGCCCTTCGGTAAACCCCAATCTTCACATGTATTTAATTATGATTCATAACAGTAGCAAAATTACAGTTATGAAGTAGCAATGGAAATAATTTTATTGTTGGGGGTCACCACAGCATGAGGAACTGTATTAAATGGTCGCAGCATTAGGAAGGTTCAGAACCCACTACTCTTAGAGATTATGTTGAGAAATTATTACCCTTGATTGATTTGTTTTAAAATACATGGGTGGTTATTTGAAAAACGATATTACTAATTACTTTTAGAATTACACATTGTTCACGTACTAAAAACAACAACAAAAAACCTTTATGAAACACTTCCTCCAACCACCACAGAAAGTTGCTTAAGAATCTCCAGCACTGAAACCCACCATCTAGTGGTGAAGAAGGGAGTTTCATGCTAGTGAGTGATGGGGGACAGAATGGTTTACTCATGGCAAGCTTTCATTTCAATTTCGTCTTCTCCCGCTCCTAACTCAGGGTAGTATTAACAGTATAAGAACTCAGTGAATTGTGAAGAGCTTGTTTATTTGAGAGTAGTCTTTGTTTTGAGACAGGGTCTGATGATGCCCAGGCTGGCCTGTGATTTGCTACCCTTTTTCCTCTCAACCTTCCAAAATGCAGGTGTGCACCACAATGCATGGCTGATGGTATAGTTTTAAAGCAACGAGACAGACAGTGTGGGCTTTTGAGATCCGAGGAAATCTAATTGGCTTTAAGATGGGGTGGAGGAACAAAAGTGCCTACTACTCATACATCTCACTCACTCCTACCCAAGAGACCCACCCAAATAGTTCGGGGGGGGGGTCACACCACCTCCGGTGCCACAAACCCAGAACCCTTGACTTGATATACATCAGTGGGGTTATGACTTGAGGTCAAGTGATGGTTTTGTTTTACCTACAATAATTATTGAAATTTAACATTTAACATTTAACATGTCCTTCAACTCTAAGGGTGGGAAAGAGGCCAGTCTTAAGGAGCTAGCCGTATTGGTATAGAGTTGTTTCCGTTTTTTCTTTTTCTATTTCCTTTTTGCTCGTTCCTCTCTCTTTCAAATAAACCAAGTAATTAATAATGTTATATTTAAACGGGACATATAGCTACCGGAGCAAGGTGGTTTAATTTCCCAGAAGGCACCAGAAAATCCTAGTAGAAATGTTTGAGTCCTTTCCTGAACTACGGATCTGGGGGGTATTGTCTTAACACACTCTTTAAGCCGTCGTTTGAAATCCATTCTCTATTAGCACAATTATTCTCAGCCCTCCGAAAAGTTTCAGCTATGATCAGTTTTACTAGAGAAACCCCGTAGGCTTTTTTTTTATTTGCCTTATTCGCGTCTTTTGCTTAAAAAAAAAAAATTGGGCTTACGAATATCGGCGAAGTATTCCGATAACTTAAAGCTGAATTACACACTTCACCTTTGCAAACCTCGGGGCTCAGTGCCTCCAGGGGCATCCGGGCATTTATTCCCCAGCCTGCTCCTCCACGGCGCTCCCTCCCGGGAGGGCCAGTTTCGAGAGCAGCAGTGGTGCGGAACTTGCAACAGTTGGCGTCGGGCGATAGTCAGGTTGGAAGTGATAGATGGGACTAGTTTAAAAACCAAAAGCCCCGGGGAGGGCCGGGGCAGCCGTGGCCTTGCTGGCGAGCGTGCGAGCGTGCGAGTGAGCGAGGGCGGCGCGGGGACGGGACGCCGGCGTGCGAAGGCGCCGTCCCGGGGCTGCCAGTGCGCGGGGACGCCGGGAGGGCGGAGCTGGAGCGGGCACCCGGGCCACCGCGGGCCACCGGGAGGTGAGGGCGGCCTTGCCCCCGCGCCGCCCGGGCGGCGCGACGCCCAGGCCACCGGTGCGTGCGCGGCCCCGGGCGACGCGGCTGGGCGTGCGCGGGGCCGCGGCGGAGGCAGGGCCGGGCGGGCGGCAGAAGATGGCGAGGGTGTGTAGGCGGCAGCAATGCTCCGTTGAGAGACGCGGCTTTCGGCAAGAACTGGACTCGTGGCGCCACAAGCTCATCCACTGTGTAGGTGAGGCTCTCCACCCGTGTCCGGGCCGCCCGGCCGACGGCCGCCCGTGCGTGGGAGGGAACAGGGCAGCGGCCGCGGCGCTCCGGCCCCGCGCGCCCTCCCGGGCTCGGCCCCCTCCCCCACCCCCCGGAGCGTGAGCGCGAGCGCGGGGCGCGGGCGCGCGCCGCCGCCGCCGCGCCCTCCCCTCGGCTGGCGGGCGGCTGGGCGCGCGGCCTCGCCTCAGCGGCGCATTGTGGACGCCGGGCCCGCCGCCGCCGCCGCCCGCCGCTAGCGCGCCGGGACGCGCGAGGTCGCCCCACCTGCCCTCGTCCCGTCCCGCGCCCCTCCCCCACGCGGGCGGCGCGCCCGCGGGCACGCGCGGCGGCGCTCGGGCGTGTGCGAGGCGTGAGGTGGAGATGGGGGCGGAGGGAGCCGGAGCTGTCACAGGCCCCGCGTCCGCCTGAGCGAGCGAGCGATCGAGCCAAGTGGGGTGTCATGGCCGCGGGGGGCAGCGGCTGCACTTCCTCTGCTGGCAGCGGCGGCCGGGGAGTTAGTCCTCGACGCACGGGTCGGTGTGTGCGGATTTGTGTTTGGCGTGTGCGCGGCGGGGAGGCGGGGTCGCGCTCGTCCCTCGGCTGAGCACGGGGGCCGGGGAGGCGCGCTTCCCGGGGGGGGGAGGGAGCATGGACCGGGGCGCCCGGGAGGGGCCGGGCGGCGGGGCTGCACCTCTTACACTGTGCGTTTTGTCTGTTTTTCTCTCCTAAGGTCCCGTTTCCCTCTGTGCGGCGGCCGGCGGGACCATAAGGGCTTAACTCACATATTTAACCCCCCTCCAAAAAGTAAGTGGCCCGTGTGGTGTCTGCTCCACCCGCCGCCCCCTAGCCCCTGTCCATTCTTGTGTTTGACTCGAATGTCCCCAGCATTGTTATTTCCCCGTCCCTGCTTCGGTGCTGCTGATGTGTGGGGAAATGCCCTCTCGTCGTCCTCTGTCCCCCACGCCCAGTCCTCCGGGAGGCTCGGAATTCCAGCCCCCCATGTCGGTGGGGCATGTTCTTGGGAATCAGATCTTCCTCAGCAGAACCTGGGAGATTCTGTCCGTCCGCTTGGGCCCCTGGTCCCCTCCTTCCCGACGGGGTTTCGTTGGAAGGAATTATGCAAATCCTGCTTTCTGGTGTCCATTCAGCGGCAATTTCATGCGGTGAGAAGTTCTCTTTGTTGTGCGAGGGGGAGAACAGACACTGATTTAATAGACATATCTGTTGGGGGGAAGGGTGGAGGGGGTGTGGAGAGGCTCAATTTGGAAGAATTACAGCACTTGGTTAGCTCAGTCTTTGTGTTTGAGCCTTCTGGCTTGACAGGAGGGTCTGCCCTTTACAATGTCCCACAAGGGATGTTTCCTATAATAGACGTAAAAGCAAAACTAAAACTTCAAACAAGTGAAAAATAAGGTAATCTTTACTTAGGGAAAATAAGCACTGCCATTTTTGCACTATTTCGTTATGAAAATGGGTAATGCAAATTTATTAAGGTCTTAGACTGAGACATCAAACGTAATTAGCAGGCAACAATGCGGTAAGGTAACTGATACCACTTTGATTGTACAGATTTTTAAAAATGTATACTTGGGTAAAAAAAAATGTGAACCTTTTTTTTTTTTGGGAGGGGGTGTGATTTACCTTGTGAATACTGGTTAAAATTTCCCTCTTGCCAATCCAAGCCCTCCAGGAAACAGGCTTTTTGCTCTGTTCTGCTTCTGCTTGTTTTATTTTTCACGACCTGTCACACATTTGCTACAATGTGACATGGGCTTAAGCACTTAGGAATTACCTTATTTGTCATCGTCAGGTAAAAGTGTACATGGCAGGTTTTGAGAAACATCAAATTCAGGCGTTTTCAGACTTCTTGGCTAATGTAAAAGACTGAAATTATTTAGAAGGATTTTTAGTTTTTGTAGTGTTGGTTTCACCCTTAGTGGTTGATTGTGTTCTGGAGGGCTTTTTAGTGTTTAAAAGATGGTAGGACTGAGAAATGCAACCCTGTAAATTTCTTCTGTTGATACAGCTTTTGTTTAAATTATTTCAATAAGTTATCCTGTGCTGTTCGCTTTAAAATCCTTGCTTTCTGATTAACTCCCCTTTCTTAGCAGTAACTGCATTAGTGGCTGATAACTGCTTCTGTTTTGTTTTGTGCCTAATAAAATCCTCCTGTAAACACCTCAGTTGAGCATCAAAATCATATCAGTTTTTTGGAGAATGTTTTGAGTCGGTGATCAGTTTATTCTTAGAGTATTCTTGAACTCCAGACTTCTACTTTTTAGGTGATGTTTTGGAACTCTTAAGAGTCCACAGTACAGATGGTGTTTTCAGTACTAATGCTTATCAATAGTTGCTCAACTAAAGTCAGTTGGGCATCATGTTTTCTCTTTTGTTATATGTAGATTTGTTCTCTAAGGGGAGCCTTTTAAGTTGTGTTATGTGGTTTGTATTTTAAAGGGCTGGCATCGGCCTATATGTAGTTCAAAGGAGCTGTGCTGTTTACTATGAGATAAAATAATTCCTGTTATTTTAGTAGGATTGGTTCTGCACAGTTAATCTATCTGATTCTCTTGGTTAATTGTCTCAGCATTTTAGGGGTGTTTGATTTTTAAGTGAAACATTTATAGCAATCTTCATGTTAGAAATGAAGTTTCAGTTATTTCCAGATTTAATTTTCCTTTTTACTGTTTTTGGCAAGGAGGGAGTAAGATGTCAGTGGTGTCTGGAAGACAAGTATTACGTAGTTAGTAGTAAGTTTAGTTGAATTAGTTAATACAGATTGAGTATCTCTTTGAAGTACTTGAGGTCAGAAGTGTTTGAAATACTTGTTTTTCAGATTTTGGAATGTTTGCCAGGATTTTACTGACTGTGCATCCATAATCTGAAAACCTGAAATCCCAGCTTCTCCAAACCCCAAACCTATATTTAAGCACTTTGGATTGGAACAGACCTGTACTGGGTTCAGACAGTTTTTTTAGGCATGGTGTTTGTTTACTTTGGCGGCTGTTGATGGGGTCCATCCAAGTTCAGGGCCTGTCTGGTCTCTTATTTGATGCTGCATATTGCTAGTCTGCCCTTTAACCTTGCTTATTCTCAAGCTCTCCCTCGTGTGGGAAAAAGTAGTTGTAGTTTGCCTAAAAAAGGACAGGATAAGTCTCTTTGACTCATGGAAAGGTATTTCAGGTAACTCTGATTCTATCAAATGTGTTTATAGCTGCAACAATTCTAGAAGTATTTGATAATGCCAGTTTTTAACCCTAATGAGTTACACAGGATGGCCTTGAATTTTCTAATAGTAAGAATTGATTATTTAGACTGGATGTTGGTTGCTCACATCTTTCATCTCAACACTCTTGGGAGGCAGAGGCAGACAGATCTCTGCAATTTGAGACCAGTCTAGTTTACAGATGGAGCTCCAGGACAATCAAAGCTACACAGAAATGCCATCTCCAAAAACCAAAACCAACCAACCAAACAAACAAAAGAATTGATCATTTCATGTTGGGGGGGGAGGGTCACTTGAGAGCATACCTATCCAGTCCCTTAGCAACTGGAGTTTAGTGCTGTTACCTAGAATGGAAGCTACAGCTAAGTGATTAAGTCACTTAAATATTTATTAAGCTAACTGCCTTAAAAAAAAAAAAGACATTCTGGACAAAAATTGAGGTCACAGCTCTAAATTTCAGGAGCTTTTAGTTGTGGGGCTTTTGTTGTTTTAAATTAGCTTACAAACATTGGGTCTTATTTGAACTTTCAGTTTTTACAGGAAGTATATATAGTTTATTGTACAAGTCAAAATGTGTAGTGTAATGGTACAGATGAGTGGTGTGTGGGGGTATTCTAGACTGAAGGAGGGCTTCATGGAGGTGACATTCATTTTGATCTATTTGGAAATTATTGTATTCCTGAGAGTTAGGAGCAAAATGGAAAAGAACAAGTTGTCAATTTAAGCTGCAATTCATGATTAATGGGAGGGGACATGTTTGTGAAGGAATTTTTAAATATTAAGTGGAATTTAGCTGGCTGTGCTGGTACATGCCTTTAATCTCAGCACTTGTGAGGCAGAGGCTGTCCAACGGATCTCTCAGATTGAGGCCAGTCTGTCTGGTCTACATAGTGAGACCCTGCCTTTTTTGTTTTGTTTTGAGACAGGATTCACTATGTGTGACTGTCCTAGAACTTTGTTTTACTCTGTAGACCAGGCTGTCCTCAAACTCATAGAAATCCACCTGCCTCTGATTTGTAGGTGCTGGGATTAAAGGCCTGACTGGCCACACCGAGCCCCAAAGCTGTTTTTCTTCTGAGGCAGGTTCTCATGTAACCTAGGCTGGTTTCAAGTTTACTTTATAGCCAAGGCTAACCTTGAATTTCTGATTCTCTTGCTTCCATTTTCTGAGTGTTGTAATTACAGTTGTATGCCACCACACTTGACTATTTACTTTCAAGTTGAATACTTAACGTCATTCCTCTATATACTATATTTTAATTTATCTGAAAGTACCTCCCCACCCCTTAAAAAAAAAAAAAAACTATTCTATGTTCTTGCACATTGCTTGGGGCATAATTCCATTATAAACCATTAGCTTGTTTTCATTTTGTTGTCTGTCTCTTGTATACAGGAATGTATCCCTGAAAATTTTAAATTGAAATAGAATTCACATGTAATAAAATAATTTTTTCTTTTTTTTTTTTTTTTTTTTTTTTTTTTTCGAGACAGGGTTTCTCTGTTAGTTTGGAGGCTGTTCTGGAACTCGCTCTAGGCTGGCCTCGAACTCACAGAGATCCGCCTGCCTCTGCCTTGCGAGTGCTGGGATTAAAGGCATGTGCTACCTCTGCCCAGCTTGTTTTAACTGTTTGAGTTTACCATTTTCCAAACTGTTTGAGGATACTTTACATTCCTACCATCATTATTTAAATGTTCCAATATTTTTCTAAGTGCACGGCAGCATTTTTTTATTGTCTGTTTTTGCCCAGTTCATCTTTTTTCCTTGTTTTTTTTAAAATTATGGATATCTTAGGATGAATTAGTATGTCATTGTTTATTTTCTGTGAGTTAGTGACTGATGATATTAGACATCCTTTATTGTGTTCATAGGCCATTTGTCTTCAGAAAATGTTTGTTTACATCTATTATCCCCTTTGCAGTTTGGTTATTACTGTTGAATTGTAAGAGTTCTTTATGTATTCTGAATACTAGACCCATGTCAGTATATATGTCTTAGCATGTAAATAGATGTACAGTAGTGAAAGCTAAACTGCAGCATAGCTTGTAAGAGGAATAATGGGTATAAGCAATGGAATAAGCAGAGTGAGATGGAAGTTTTCAATAAAGAATTACTTAAGTATTTTACCTATATAAATCAGTAAAGTTATTAGTTATTTTAAGGCATTGCATAACATACAGCTACATCTTGCTATCCGAATCTTCTAAATTTCTGCTTTTTAAAATGATTTATTTTTATTTTATGTGCATTGGCGATTTTTTTTATGATTTTATTTATTTATTATGTATACAACATTCTGCTTCCATGTATATCTGCACACCAGAAGAGGGCACCAGATCTCATTACAGATGGTTGTGAGCCACCATGTGGTTGCTGGGAATTGAACTCGGGACCTCTGGAAGAGCAGTTGGTGCTCTTAACCTCTGAGCCATCTCCAGCCCAGCATATGCAAATTTTTTTGGATATTTGTTTATGTGAGGTGTCAGATCCCCTGGAACTTGAGTTACAGTTATGAGCTGCCATGTGGGTGCTGGGAATGAACCCCTGTCCTCTGGAAGAACAGCCAGTGCTCTTCACTGCTGAGCCATCTCTCCAGCCCTAAATTCCTTTTTAAAGGAGTAAAAACACCACAGATAATATGGTATTCCTCTTTAATCAAAACTTTTTTTCCCTGCGTTTTGAATAATAAAGTGTTCTGTTATGGAATTTTGTCTATGAATTTTGAGGTAGGGTTTTACTACGTAGCTCTGGCTGGCATGGACCCCAAAGAGATCCAACTAATGCCTACCTCCTTAGTATAAGGTTTAAAGATTTGTGCTACTATGCCTGGCTTAAGCTTTAAACTTTTAAGATTATGTTTTTATTTTCATTTTACTAAACTAGAAACCTGACAAGTTAAATAGTTTATGGGAAGTTAGATTATTTTCTTCTCAAAGAATTTTGAGTATTTTTGAACATTTATTTTCTCTGATAAAAAAAAGATATATTTACTTTTATTGTATGGGTATAGGTGTTTTACATGCATGTATGTCTGCATCATGTGTGTCCAGTGCCCATGGGAGGTAGAAGAGAGCACCCTGTGGGTACTTGGATCAAACTCTTTGGAAGAGCAGTGAGTACTCTCGGCCACAGAGCTATCTTGTCAGCTTCCAATTTCTCTGATGTTCTAGTTAGGTAGGTTTGATGGACTACAAAGTACCAGGGGAAATGATGTCCTGGTTTCGGTTTTTATGAGACAGGGTCTCACTGTATATGTAACATACCAGTTTTTGAGCTAGCAGTCTTCCTGTCTTACCTTCTGGAGTTCTGGGATTGCAGTAGTGAACCCTTAGCCCCCATGTCCAGCTTGTCATGAGGCCTTAAAAATGAAATTGAGCATTGGATGAGGTATGTGACAAAATTATACCATGCAGATCTTTTGCTTATGGATTGTGAGGGGCAAGTTAGGAAAGCTAGATAGTAGTGATTGACAGCTTCTAATGATTTTTGTCTTGTTTTTATTTCTTTTGTTTCACATTCAATCTATTTTGTTGAAGAGAATTATTTGAGTAGCTCAGTTTTTTCTGAAATAAAAGCCAATAAAATTATAGAAATAAAACCAGTATTATTTTTACATGCTTCTTAGGAATTTGTAAATGAAGTCATTGTAAAATTCTTAAAATTCAGAGTAATAGAAGGATCTAGTTTTGTGTGATGTACATTTGTTAATCATAGGAGCAGATGTGTCAAGGGGTTGCTAAAAGAAGTGGATATAACCAGTGGTGTTTAGACTGACATTTTAAATTTTGGTGAGGAGGCCAGAGATTAATAATACAATTGTCATTTCATGTTAAAGAAAAATATTGCAGTTTTACCTTGTATTTGTACTGAAACTATCACAGTATAACTGCAGTTATAGCAGCCAAATGACCTGTCTTTACAGCCTCTGAACTTTACCCAAATACTAGAAATTAAACCTACTAATTGCTTAAAAGTTAGCACAGAAATGAATAAGTATCAGAAAACCCATTTTTACCACCATTCTCTGTTTACAGAAGAACAGCTTTCTTTTCTGGTTGTGTTTTGCTTTTTGAGATAGGTCTTACTGTATAATGTAGTTTAGGCTGGCCTTGAACTCAAGAATTGCTTGCCTTTGCTTCCCAAGTGCCACAGTAAAGGTGTGTGCCAGTGCCTGGGCATTTTATACTTTCTAGAAAACTTACATCTGTTTCATTGTTTTTATTTAGAAATGTTAGATAGTGAAGGTAAATATTAAAAAATAATTTGTTGGCTGCTGGGAGGATGGTTTAGTAGTGTGGTTAAGAGCACTTGTTGCCTGGGGCTGGTGGTACACTCCTTTAATCCCAGCACTCGGGAGGCAGAGGCAGGTGTATCTCTGTGAGTTCAAGGCCAGCCTGGTCTCCAGAGCAAGTGCCAGGATAGGCTCCAAAGCTACACAGAGAAACCCTGTCTCGAAAAACCAAAAAAAAAAAAGAGCACTTGTTGCTCTTCCAGAGGGCCTGGATTTGGTTCCCAGCACCCACATTTTAGCTCACAATCATTTGTAAGTCTAGTTCCAGGGGATCTGATACCCTCTTCTGACTTGCTAGGTCACCACGTCATGAGACAAAACACTTATACGCATAAAAGTAAATAAGTCTCTTTTTTAAATGGTTTGTTATGAGGCTAGAGAGGATGGTCAGGGGTTAAGAACCCTAGCTGGCCAGCACTCTGGAGGCAGAACAGGTAGATCTCTGAGTTCGAGACTAGTCTGGTCTGTATATTGAGCTCCAGGCTGGCTAGGGCTACGTAATGAGAGCCTGCCTCAGAAGACAAAAACAAAACAACCAACCAATCAAATAAATAAGTGTAGCGTGCTGATTGCTCTTTTTTTTTTTTTTTTTGGTTTTTCGAGACAGGTTTCTCTGTAGCTTTGGAGCTACAGAGAATGCTCAGACCAATGTGGGGATTGTGTCCTTTCAGACTGCATTCTCAGATTGCTTAAACCACACTGCTCCTCAGACTGCACTGTCTAGACTGTCTGAGCTCCTGTCTCATCCTGTTTTATATTCTTCTCTCTGCCCAGCTGTATCACTCCTGTCTCTACCTTCCTGGTGCTGGGATTAAAGGCATGTCACTGCAAGTGCTGGGATCACCTTTGAGTGAGCTCTGTTTCTCATTTAAACAGATTCAGTTTCATGTAGCCCAGAGTGGTCTTGAACTAACGAGAGATCTGTCTGCCTCTGTCTCCTAAGTGCTGTGATTAAAGGTGTGTGTCACCACTACCTGGCCACTATACCTAACTAGTGTGGCTAGTTTTGTAGTTTGCTCTTCAGGCAAGTTTTATTTGTTAGATCATAAACAAAATATCTTTACACACAGAGACTTATTATTAATTATGAATGCTCTCAGCCTTAGCTTAGGCTTGTCCCACTAGCTCTTTTAATTTAATTTAACATGTTTCTTGTCATCTAAATGTTGCCTGAGGTTTCTTTTTGCCTGTCTTTCATTCTATATGTCCTACTGTCCTGCTTCTTCAGTGTCTGTCTGTCTGGCACCTGTGGTATCTCTTCTCTTTATTCCCCCCAGCCTAAATTCCTCCTCCTACTTATCCTTCCTGCCCAGAAGTCCTGAGTATACCTCCCCTCAATATTGGCCATTCATCTTTTTAGTAGACCAATCAGGTGCCTTAGGCAGGCAAGGTAAAACAGCAACACATTTTTACATAATTAAACAAATGCAACACATTAACATAAATATTCTATGACATAAACAAAGGCAGCCACATCTTTGCATAGTTAAACTATTCTGCAACACTTATAGGCCACATGTTGCGTGGGTTTTGTGCAGGTGATCACATCTTACTTCAAGAGCACAGTGACTGTTTTATGCCCTGAAGACAGTTCTACAACACTGGTTGTCTTCTGGTGGTTCTTACATTCTTTTCTTTTGCTTTGTGTGTGATGTTCTCTGAGTCTTGGAAAGGATGCTGTAGATATCTTGATTTAGGCCTGAGCATTCAACAGCTGCTACTCTCAGCACTTGAACTAGTTGTGAGTCTCCTTAGTGACCACCAATGACCTAATGCAAAAAGCAGCTTTTCAGACCAGTGCTGACAACAGCACTAATTTATGGGTGTAAACATAAATATTTAGAGGGCAATTTGATGGGTACAATATGTGCATTTAGCAAAACAGTAATAGTGGCTTCTCTGTTAGATACTACAGCCTCCCCAGCCATGGGTTTTGGCCAGGTTTACAGTACCAGACATGAATTTCCTTTTGTGGAGTGGGCCTCAAATACGATTAGAAAGCAGTTGGTGTCTTGCATAGCAGATTTGGCATTATTGTACTAGTGGACACTTTTTGCCGGGCAGTCAGCAGTGTAGCATTCAGGGTCTACAGATGAGTATTAATTTTCTGTGTATGAGTGTTTTGCCTACATGCATGTATGTGTACCATTGTGTGTGCCTGGTGCCTATGGTCAACAGAGTCCCATGAACTGAAGTTTATGTAAAGTTTTGAATTATTTTGAAGCAAGTCTTAGACACCATATTTGATACTGTATGTCTTGTGTGTGTATAACTTTATATAATCTATATGCATAATTTCTTTTTACAAGCCTATTGTAAGATACCATCAACTTCTTCTCATCTGCCTTCCACTATTGATTGATTCATAATGAATCAAAAAATTTTGAGATAGTGTTTTGTGTAGCACAAGTTGACCTCATATTCACTGTGTAGGCTGGTTGAACTTCTTATTGTCCTGCCTCTACTTCCCAAGAGTACACACAAGTTATACACTATGTGTGGCTCGTGAATAAACTTACATGTATGATGCCAGGTGGGGTAGTATATAACTGTAACCCCAGCACTCCAGAGGTGGAGGCAGAAAGATTGAGAGTTCCAGGCCAGCCTGGTCTACACAGCAGGGTCCTGTCTCAAAAAGTCAGAGAAGGAAAAAGATGGAAGTGGGGAATATTACTATAGTATGGAGAAGACAAGTTTTTGTTTCCTAAGATCAATCTTCCTTAGCTATCTTTCTTTTTTTTTCCTCTTGAAGACAGGGTTTCACAATGTAGCCTTCCTTGGCTGTCCTGGATTTAGACCAGACAGGCCTTGAAGTCATAGAGATAGATCTGCCTGCCTCTGCCTCCTGAATGCTGGGATTAAAGGCAGGGTGTATACCAACATGTCTGGCTAGTGATATTTCTAAAAAGCTAGCATATACTGTACTAGATAGAGCCCTTTGACTTTAACATCATTTTCACAGGTGCAGAATAGGATTAAAGAGATTGAGACTTTTGTTCATAGTTAAAGAATGGTAGAGAAGCAAGGCTGAAGAGATTTAAAAATTTAATTTATATTTCATAATAATCTTGAATAGTGCTAGGGCTGGGATTGGAATTTATTTTTCTATGCTCTTTGTTTCCCTGATTACATATCTGTTTTTGTTACTTAAATAATTCTGATTTGTCCTTCCATAATATTGCCATAACCTGTATAGGATTACTCTGTTATCCTGTGGCCTGAAATAGAATGCCTTGTTACCTTCTCTTTAGTAGCTGGAATCCTATTTGTCTTTCTTTCTCTTGTTTTAAAAAAATCTTCTAAAAATGATATCCAGAAAACAGGCTTCTGAGCTGAATGTTTCCATTGGCTTAATTTTCTTTCATGGGATGATCATTTATCATCAAGCAAGATTTGAGCATAAACGAAGGAAAGTTTAAGAGGTCCAGGTGGTACTGATGTCAGACCTTAAGTTTGGCCATTGTGTGGACCAACTTAGTTGATAGCACTGGGGTCTCCAACAAAGGTGCTAGAGTATCTGTGGAGGAACCTCACTTTTTCACACCCTTCCCAGATACTGGTGACAGGGATAAGGTTGGAGGAGCAAACCGGGCAAAATCGATTGAGTACATCCCTGAGAAGGGAAAGGAGAGATTTGGCAACTTTGTTTTTTAGACAGGATCTTGATGGAAAGGGTATATGGGAGGGTTTGGAGGGAGGAAGGGGAAGGGAGAAGTTTTGTAATAGCCTTGACTGGCCTGGAACTCATGTATACCAGACTGGCCTTGAATTCACAGAAGTCCATCTGCCTCTGCCTCCCAAGTTCTAGAATTAAAGGCGTGTGCTACTGTGTCCTTAGAGATGTGGCAAATGTTTGAAAATAATACCCTGTTCTAATAATAGGACATAGATCTTGATACAGTAATGCTTTATACACAGGCACAGGGTTATGTGATGAAGGTAATAGGGAGACATTTTCATCACAAAAAATGGAAAGTACCTTGTTTTCATTTCAAATAAAAACATCAGAGGAATGTAAATGTTTGTACTGTCTTGTGTTGAAATGTGGCTTTCTGTGCATGAGTGCATGATTAATTACATAAATATCAGTCTCATGTTTTTAGTTACTCAGATTTTCATTGAGTTATTAAGTTAGCTGACAGTTTAACTTGTTTAAATGGGCTTGTCTGATCATAATAAAATGACTCTCCAATCATAGGTGGTCTTTTTTTTTTTTTCTTTTTTCTTTTTTTTTTTTTTGAGACAGGGTTTCTCTGTATTGCATTCGAGGTTGTGCTGGAACTTTCTCTGTAGACCAGGCTGTCCTCAAACTCACAGAGATCCACCTGCCTCTGCCTCCCCAGTGCTGGGATTCAAGGCATGCACCACCAAAGTCATAGGCGGACTATAAAAACTAGGTAAATCTTTGATTATAATTACTGAGTAAATCCTTTAAAGTGTTCATTTTCACATGTTTTTAGTAGAACTTACACATATCTTATAAAAAGAAGTTTTGTTAATATTTCACCAGTGTTCAGTGGTTACTGTGCTAAATAAAATCTTACTACTTATCTATTGGAAACTTCATGGTGATCTTTAGTTATACTTTTTTTTTTCAGTACCTAATTTATATTATCTAGATATGGATTCTCTTCTGGAAAGAGAATACATAAAGGTAAAATAAAATAGGATTTTCCAAAAATTTTTGAGAAGTATTAAAGCTTTGGTATAACAACTAAAAGAAACAAGTTGCAAAGCGATTTTCTTTTTGAGACTTGTACAACCACATTTTATTTGTATGCATATTTACTATTTATAATTTTCCCCATATTACATTATAAAATATTCTGCTTAAAATAAAAGACAGAGTTAGAAACCCACATGTATATAGTGAATACAGTTTCAGAATGATCTATGGCTTATGATTACAAATGTAGTCTTACTGAAAGATAGCATCCTTCTGGTCCCCTTGTCCTAGGCCTGCTTCAATACATCCAGACCAGGGATTAGCATGTTTTATTAGTGAAAGCTAATTGTATCAACAGGAACAACAAGAAGAAAGTAGAATTTTCCGTATCAGGTGAGAAGACTTAAGGAAGGAGTTACTTTTCTAAGAAAGCAGACTGGGGTTGGAGAAATGGCTTAGAAGTTTAGAGCACTGGCTGCTCTTGCCAAGGACCTAGGTTCAGTTCCTGGCACATGTGTGGCCTCTGTAGCTCCAGTTGCAGGGAATCCAGTGTCACCCTCTGATCTCCATAGCACTGTTCACACACAGTGCATATACATTCATGCAAGCAAATACTCATTCACACACACACACAAGTAAATCTTTCTTTTAAGTAATCTGCATAGGTGATAGGGAACCCTGAATGAATGAATCTTCTTGATGAGGAATGCAAACTATGATTTTATTTGAATTAGAAAGAAGATTGTTTTACATGACAATCCCAGTTCCCTTCTCCCTCCCATCCTCCCCTCCCATCCCCCCAACTAAAACCCTACCTATCATATGTCCTTTCTTCTAATCTACACTTGCCTCGACCTTTCTGCTCCCTCATGACCTCTGCATCCTTCCTCTTCTTCCCTTCTCATTCTTGTAGCTCCCTCCTCCCTCTACCTGTGCTCTCAATTTGCTCAGGGGATCTTGACCCTTTCCCCTTCTCCAGGGCACCATGTATGTCTCTCTTAGGGTCCTCCTTGTTTACTAGCTTCTCTGGCAGTGTGGATTGTAGGGTGGTAATCCTTTACTCTATGTCTAAAATCCACATATGAGTGAGTACATAGCATGTTTGTCTTTTTGTGATTAGGTTACTTCGCTGAGAATGGTTTCTTCTAGTTCTATCCATTTTATGGGGATTTTTAGTTCCTTTGGAATTTACAGGTTTGACATTTACAAATACAGAATATTTTTCTTTTACATAATAATTTGATTGATTGTATGTATTGAACTCTATAATTTAGAGTCTAAGTTACTGTTTAGCTGAAGTTAATTCTCAAGAGTTTGACTCTAAAAGACTACAAAAGACTACAGCTCCTTTGAACCAACAGTGAACACAAAATAAGATCCCTATAGTAAATATGAGGCAAAAGCCAGAGTATAAAAGAATGTATTTTGGCGACTGGGCATTGGTGGCGCACGCCTTTAATCCCATCGCTCGGGAGGTGGAAGCAGGCAGATCTCTGTGAGTTCGAGGCCAGCCTGGTCTCCAGAGCGAGTGCCAGGATAGGCTCCAAAGCTACACAGAGAAACCCTGTCTTGACAAACCAAAAAAAAAAAAAAAAATGTATTTTGGCATCTGTTGAGGTGGTCATTAATATTTTGGTGAGAATGAACAAAAAACTGAGGGCAGCTTAAAATAATATTTCTACATTTAAACTCATTTTCTGTACAGGGTAATAGCTTTAAGGCTGACCCAACTGGTGCACCTTGTGAATATCCAAGTTTCTAATATGTTTGTTTCTTGATGACAGTGTTTTGCTATGTACTTCAAGCTAGCCACAAACTTGTATTCTTCCTGTACCATGCCAGCTTTAAAGTGTGTATTTTCTGTAGATAATACTTTAAAACGTTGTGGTATACAGACTCACTTTTAAGGAACTTAAGGCATTTTTGAAAAATTAGAGTTTGGGTATAAGTAGCAAACATATCCCCCCCCCCCCCTTCTGGGCTTGGTGATGCAAGTCTTTAATCCCAGCAGAAGCAGGCGGATCTCTTGAGAGTTTCAAGGCCAGCCAGGGCTATATAGTGAGACCCTAGTCCTCCCTTCCTTACTTCTATGCCTGCCCCCCCCCCAATTCTTTTTCCAAATTCATTAAAGGGATAATTAATTCTGTCTTAAATTAGTAATAATGAATTTGGTAAAGCTTTTGTTATTTGTACATGTTTGACATGGTACTTTTTAAATTTTAGTAATATCTTTTCAGTTCCAAACCTGAAACTCTGAAGCATGTGGTAAAAAGCCTGTTTCTGTCGCCCATGGCTATTGTCTGTCCATCATCACCCAACTCCCCAGACCAGTCAAAACTACATAGTGGGATCCTGTCTAAAAGAACATGAAAAGGAAAAAAGAAAAAAAGAAAAAAAAGAAATAAGATACTGTCCCTCCTACAGTGGGGGATAGATTGATTCTGAAAACTGGGCTGCTTTGATGCTATCGTGGGAAGCCTGAAACATGGTTGGTTGTTGGAGCGTGAGCACCTAGGTTATGTTTTTGAGCTATAAGAGTTTTAAGAAAGTAAGATTAGCATTTAAACCACCATGCCGGCACAGCCATACCTGTAATGGCAGTAAGTGAGGCTAAGGCAGGAAGATCAAGAGTTCAAGGATTACAAAGCAAGGCTGTATCCATAAAACAATTGAATAAATTGTTCAGATTATGTCTGGAGGCTTACTTAATTAGGGTAGTGCAAGCTGATTTTGTTAGATGGTTTTACTTTTTATTTAGTGTGGTCTGGTAAACTGGGTGCTTTCTTTTGGGCATTCTTGTTTTTCCTTTCTCTGACTTGAACGTTATTTGTTAATTAATTCTTTTATGTCTGATACCTAGAAACTACAGGGGAAGCTCATAGTAAAAATATACAACAGGGATTAGTAATAAATGTGCTTAGTTAAGGAAGTACCGGCACAAAGAAGAGTTAAGTGTTTGTGGAAACTAATAACACAGAGGTCAGTCCTGTATTTTGAGATCCACGTTGATAAGGAAGTAGCTACACAGTGACTCATAGATACTAATCCAAAAATGTTTTCTGACAACTAAAGGCATATTGATTTATAAGGGAGTTTTTGTTTTTATTTTATGCCTACGTGTATGTTTGTGTACCATTTATATGTTTAGTGCCCAAGAAAGCCAGAAGAGGGTATTGGATTTCCTGGAACTGCAGTTATAAAAGTTTTTGAGCCACCTTCTGGAAACTGGGGATTAAACCCGAGTCCTTTGGAAGAGTAACTGGTGCTCTAACCTTTGACACATTTCTCCAGCTCCTGAAGAAATTTTTGCCTTTTTTAAAAACTGGAGAGTCTGATACATGGGGAGACTTAATGAGGGCAGAGTGTTGGATGAGTGAGTGTAGTGTTAAAATGCTGTGGGAAGAGAAGACAGCTGTACTGAATAGTCCCATAAATTCACAACTGTACAAGTATCTTTAGTAGACATTCTTGTTATTTTTACCTTCATTTTTCTAAGATAAAATAGTAATTATTTTTCTTTCATTGAGATATAATTAAAATGTACAATTAAGAAAGTTATATATACTTCCATGACCTTCACCCAAAACAAGATAACAAACCATTTCCAACCTCTTTGAAAGTTGGATAGTATCCTTTTCCATCCAATTCTGTGGTTGGCTCCTGTCAATAAAAACTAATCTAGCCCGAATTCGTTTTTTTTTTTTTTTCTTTTTTCTATAATACTGATGAGACAGCATGTGATTTTTGGTCTTTTTAAGGTCTGTTTTATTTAAATATAATGGTTTTGTTTCAGGACACTTTCTCTGTGTAGCTCTGGTTGTTCTAGAACTTGCTTTATAGACCAGGCAGGCCTTGGAATCAGACATCTGCCTAATTTTTGTCTCCAGAGTGCCGGGATTAAAGGCTAAACATAATGTTTGTATGTGTTGTATTAATTAGTAGTTCATTCACTTTACATTTATTTGAACTATAATTCACATGATACATAATTAATCTAGTTTAATGATTGAGTTGTGCAACTATTGCCATAGACACATTTTAGGATAGTCATTCCTATTCCTCATCCTTTTATTACTTCCTCTTGTATCCCCCTCAACAAGCTATAAATTACTAATTTTACTTTGTGTAAATTCACCTGTTCTGGGCTTTTGCTTTGTGAAAGATTTCATCCAATAGGATTTGCAGGCCTTGAGTTCACAGTGAAGATCAGATTGGTCTCAAATTCTTGTCAGTTCTTCATGCTTCACCTTCAAAGTGCTGGGATTACAAACAAGAGCCACCCTCACCTCACTTAGTTCCTTTTTAAATTTTGACTAGTGTTACATTATATATTTATGATGTCAGTTTACCCAGTGTGTTGCTGGCAAATTGTTGGGTTGTTTGATGCTGTTGTAAATAAGACTGCTTTAAATATTTCTGTGTAAGTCTTTTTTATGGACTTTATTTTTAAACTTAATCTTGGGTAAATAGCAAGAAGTGAAATTGCTGGGTCAAAGGGAAGAGATACGTATGTGTAATTTTATATGAAACTGCCAACCTGTTCTGAATAGGTTGTTTCTACCTTACATTCTCACTTAGCACTTTTTCTAATTTGAACATACTAATCATTTTGAAACATATTTTGGAGTTAAAGTTGTATTTTAAATTTCTCATGACCAATGACTGTTTCATGTTCCCACTCTGAAGGTTTTTTTTTTTAAAAAGATTTATTTATTTATTATGTATACAGTGTTCTGCCTACATGTATGCCTGCTGGCCAGAAGAGGGCACCAGATCTCATAATGGATGGTTGTGAGCCACCGTGTGGTTGGTGGGAATTGAACTCAGGACCTCTGGAAGAGCAGTCAGTGCTCTTAACCTCTGAGCCATCTTTCCAGCCCCGTTTTTTTTTTTTTTTTTTTTTTTTTTTTTTTTTTTTTTTTTTTTTTTTTAACTAGTTGGTTAATCTTTTTTTCTTAATTGATCCTTCTATAAACTGGAATCTTAAATGTTGTAGCATTGTTGCCGTGTAAGATTTGCCTAAAGATAATATGTATCACATATAAATTGAACAATCATCTTTGTCACCAAAGTAGCACATTAGAATTTTAGTCGACTGTTTAATCTGTGTATTAATTCAATGAGGAGGAATAGATAGCTTCACTGTGTAACCCTGGCTAATCTAGAATTTAGCCGTGTAGACAAGGCTGGCCTCAAAACTCAAGAGACCCACCTGTCTCTGTCTACTGAGTACTGGGCTTAAAGGGATAGCCAAAAGTTATTAAAATTTTTAATATAATGGATTGTAGTTTTAGGTAATACAGAGGTCCTTTGTATTAAATTCCCCTAGAAATATAGTTTGCATTTAACATTTTCATAGGTTTTGTTTCATTTTGTTTTGATGGTAGAGACTGAATTTAGGGTTTGACACATTCACATTCTAATTTAGCTACACTCAAGCCTCACAGTTTTTGTTTATGTATTTATAACTGTATGATTGTATATTTGCATCACATTAAGTCTTTTGATGATAGGGACTTTTATTTGCCTTGTTTAGCATTATTATTTTACTTAAAATAAGTCTGGCATGTCGTGAGTGTTCAGTAAGTACTTGTTCCATAGATAGTTTTGAATGAATAGAAATCAGTGTCTCAATCCTTCTTAAGTAGAATTTCAGATGACATTAAACTATAAGCTTCATTGAAGACTGGAAACTTATTAAGTCTCTGTTAATGATTGGTGGGGCTCTTACTTAAATCCAGGCAAGGTCTGACTTTTTTGACCTCAGTGCCTGAATTCCTAAATGTTAAGTTTTAGCTAGGCAGTGGCAGCATACACCTTTAATCCCAGCATTCTGTAGGCAGAGACAGGCAAATCTCTGTTAGTTGGAGGCTAACCTGGTCTACAGATCGATTTCTGACTTTGTATCAGAAGTAGGAACAGTTAAAAGAAAACATTTATAACTAATAAAATTACCTCAATGACAAAACACTGGCATGCAGTAAACCCATTGCAAATAAAGAAAAGTCAGATCTTACGGACTATTCAGATCTCAACTAAGTGCTATTTGAAATGATTTTGTCTTCATATATTAAGCCTATTCCAGTTTTTTTTCCCTTAAGGTAAATAGTAGCACAAATTCTAATCAGTATTAATAATAAAAGCTCGGAGTCAGATATTGGGGGAGGGGGGCAGGAGCTGAAAGATAGAGAAGCAAAGCAGCCAGTCACTAGCTCTTACCTTTCCACCTCAGACCAAAGGGGCAATCCTGTCTTCACACTGCACTGCTCCTCAGACAGCATCCTCAAACTGCTTCAGACTGACTGCTGCTCAGACTGCCCTGAGCTTCTGTCTCCTCCTGTCTTATATTCCTCTCTTTGCCCAACTATATTCCTTCCAGTCTCCACCTCCTTAGTGCTAGAATGAAAGGTGTGTCACTCCAAGTGCTGGGATCATCTTTGTGTAGTTCAGAGTAGCCTTGAACTAACAGAGATCCATCTGCCTCTGTCTCCTGAGTTCTGGGATTAAAGATGTATACCACTACTGCCTGACCTCTATGGGTAACTAGTGTGGCTAGCTTTGTGTTCTGATCTTCAGGCAAGCTTTATTTGTTAGATCATGAACAAAGTATCACCACAGTAAATCATTCCACTAAAACAATACTATTTTGTTGTTGTTGTTCTCCCCCCTAGCTTTTCTGTAGTCATTAATTTTTTTTTTTAAATGTGTATTTTGCCTGCATGTGTCTATGTGCACCACATAAGTGCCTGGGTGCATAAGGAAATCAAAGGAAGGTGTTGTATCCTCTAGAACCAGGGTTATGGATGGTTATGAGCCACTATATAGGTTCTAGAAACCAAACTTGGGGTCCTATGAGAACAGCAAGTAGTCTTAATTGCTCAGCCATCTCTCTGGCCCCCATTCTATTTAGAGCTAAGGTACCTATGACTTTTAAGAATTAGAGCACTGGAAAACCTGGCTAGAAATTCATAACAGGTTTTTAATAGTAGCTTGTCACAGTCTACTCTCATATTGGAAGTACTGTGGAACCAAACCTGGTGTCATAGAGCTAATATCAGCAGTGGGTAAGACTAAAGCAGGGTTTAGATTTCAAGGCTAGCTTGAAGAGCTACATGTGATACCTTGCCTTAAAAAGAGACCAAACAAACAAAAAACAAAAGTACTGTGAATTATTGAAAAAAATCCTGGGTTGGAAGACAAAGCATTGCAGCTGATAGCACACTAATTAGTCAATGATAGTTTGGTTTTCTTTAGAGCCTATTATAACAGTCTCCTTGGAAAAGATATAAATTAGGCGACCCTTTTGTTTTCTAATATTGACTTACATAAAAATAAACAGATTGGAACCAAGCTCAGAAGCTCCTGCAGCTGTCCTAAGGCAAGTGCATGGATGAAGCCGCCATAGTTTGCAGAGGACATATTACTTCCTGGGAGTATATAATATGAAGAGAGAGTTACAGTTTTATCTTTCTCAGTTGTCAATTTCATCCCATACTTAATAAATCAAAACATTTAAAAAGGTTGTCAGTTTTCAAAATATTTTAAGGACTAAGAAGTTTCTAAGTCAGTTGTTTTTGTTGAGCTTTGAAGGATGTAACCTGGAAGTAGCAGATGCACTGGTAGCTTCTCCCTTGCCATCAACAGCAGTATTTCTGAAGGAAGAAAGATCTAAGATAGCATCTTGAGACATGTAGGCAGGTGCTTGATCTCTCTCTCTCTCTCTCTCTCTCTCTCTCTCTCTCACACACACACACACACACACACACACACACAAATAAATGAGGCCATATTTCCTGATCCTTCCCAAATAGTTCCACGAACTGGTGACTATGTGTTCAAATACCTGAGCCTATGGAAGCCATTCTTATTCAAGCCACCACAGCCTGCATGTATGTGGGTTCACCATGCCTGTGCCTGTGAGGTCAGAAGAGGACATTGGGTCCCATAGATCTGGAGTTACAGATGGCTTTGAGCTTCCATGAGGGTGCTGGGAAGCAGCAAGTGCCCCTAACCTCTAAGAAGTCCCTCTCTGGCCTGTGACTTTTTTTTTTTTTTCTTTTTCATTTTATTTTAGACACTTATTGTGTATCCTAGGCTGGCTTCAAACTAGTGTTCTTTTTGACCCAGCCTCCTTAATGCTGGGGTTCCTGGTGTGCTGTACCACACACAACTAACCTGTACATTTTACTTTTTGAAAGTATTTATGTATTTACTTATTTTGACATACTGGGAGTTAAGCTTGGTACACACTACTAAGCCATATCCCAATCCAACTTTTATTTTCAGACAGTGACTACTTGTACTTAGAAGATGACATTAACATTCGGATGTTTCTTTTCATTATGTCACCCTGACTTACTGAATTTGAAAGTTATTTTAGTTTTAATTCTTACACTTTTGTAAAATTGACTTGAGTATACTCAGTGCTAAATAAGTTGTCCTGATATTTTTGTAGTTGCCAATGGCTAAAACCTCTTTTGGGGCTAAAGGCAGGGAAAGCAAAGACTAGCACAGTAGAGCCACTAAAACTGTCCTCATAATTGCTGTTTTTGTTTTTGTTTGCTGGTGGGGGTTTCATAAGCTTTCAGCCTTTTTTTTTCTTTCTTTTTCTTTTTTCTTTTTAAGACAGGGTTTCTCTGTAGGTTTGGAGGCTGTCCTGGAACTCTCTTTGAATACCAGGCTGGCCTCAATCAAACTCACAGAGATCCACCTGTCTCTACCTCCCAGCCTTTCTTGCTGTGGAAAAGAAGATATAAGGCATTGCCTAACTCTGGAAGACTTATGTTAAAATAATTACTAGATGTGAGTCTTTACCCAAATGGAAAGCATGACAATCAAACTAGGAATATTTGGAGGAGGTGTGTATTGAGACAGGGTCTCTCACTATGACTGGCCTGAGACTCACTATGTAGACCAGGCTGGCCTCAAAGGCACAGAAATCCACTTGAACTCACAGAGACCCACGTGCCTCTGCCTCCCAAGTTCTGGGATTAAAGATATACACCACCACACTTGGAAAGACAGGAATGTTTACTAGGGATATGCTGCTTGTATTGGTGTTTTGGGAGCTGAGAGTTGGCTCAGCTTTTAAAAGAGCTTGTTACTCTTGTAGAGGATCCAGGTTCAATTTCCAGCACCTACATGGTGGTTCTGTATCTTCTGACCTCTTTGGGCAGCACACGAATGTGCGCACGTGGTATATGTACATACGTGCAGGAAAAACACTTCCACATAAAATAAAATAATCTTTAAAAAGTTTGGTGTGTGTGGGTATGTGTTCTGTGTTCCTAATGTGAAGAGCTCCCAAATCCAAAATATTTGAGTGTTAGAGCAAATGTTTGGTGACTTCAGATTTTAACTTGAGGTATGTAGGCTGTTGTGAGGACTGAAACTTTTTACCTTGAGCGGAAGTTGTCAGCATTGAAGTTTTTTTTTAATTGGAGAGTAGTGTGACAGGATCTGCTTGAGTTCAGTAAACTAACTAGCTGACATTTTGAAAAATAGGGCAAGCATCTGGGGATTGGGAATGGTCCACAGATCCATGGTGAGTTCTTCATTGTGTTTCACCAGGTTTGGGAGGTGAAGGTTGCTCTGTTCATGTAGTAGGAGAAAGAGGGAAAGTGCTAAGACTGTGAATGTACTGGGTAGGTTGAGGGTTGGTGGATAAAATAACAGAGAATGAGAAGACTTTATAAAGCTTTAGGTTTAAGCAATTGGAAGTTCAAAGTTGTCATTTACTAAGAAGTTTAGAGTTTAAAGGAGGCCATATAGGTGTTCACTGAGTTTATTTTACTATATTTAAGAAGCAAGGGGATAACAAAGTTGGCGTGAATGAGGCGTCGCTTCACTGCCAGTCTCACATTGTTTGCAACCAAGCAAATTTCTCTCTGTCACTCAAGATCGTTCCTGATTTGTTTGTGGGAAGTTTTTGTTTTGATTTTTTTTCAATTACAGTAGATGTATATAACATCCACTCTGTCATTCTGCCTAAATGTTCAAATAGTTGATTCAGTCCTCATTAAAACCTTATGAAATAAGTACATTATTACCATCATATCTGTCTCACATGAAGCATAGAACTTACCCAAGGGCCCTACATGTTGAAAAAAAACAGAGCTCAGAATCAAAGCCACATTGTTTTGGTTTTAGAAATCAAGTCATAAACCATTATGCAGTGATGCGTTCCTTTTCTCCCATCTAAGCACAACTCATGCCCGACTGTGCTCCCGATGCATTTTCTTTCCTTGTTTTTCATTCCCTGTGATTTCATTGTAGTAAAAAAAAAAAAAAAAATAGTGGGATGTCTGGCAAGGACCCAAGGCTTATTCCAAGTCATCTACACACAGAAGTTACTAATAACAGACATGTTTTTTTTTTTGTTTGTTTTTGTTTCTTTTTTTTTGCATTTAGGTTTTTATTTTTTCCAACTTTTTTATTTGAATTGGAAATAGAATTGTTTTACATGACAATCCCATTTCCCTTCTCCCACCCGTCCTCCCCTACCCGACCCCCCCCCAACTAAAACCTTATCTATCACATATCTTTTCTGCTCCCCCTGGATGGTGAGGCCTTCCATAGGGTGTCATCAGAGTCTTTCGTTTCCTTTGGGGTAGGGCCTAGGCCCACCCCCGTGTGTCTTGGCTCAGGGAGTATTCCTCTATATGGACTGGGCTCCCAAAGTCCACACCTATGCTAGGGATAAATACTGGGCTTCTACAGGAGGTCCCATAGATTTCTGAGGTTTCCTCACAGAAACCCATGTTCCTTGGGTCTGGATCAGTCCCATGGTGGTATTCCAGCTATCAGACTGGGGAGCAAGAGTTCCTGGATTTTCAGGCCAGCTGTTTCTGTGTGTTTCACCAGCGTGGTCTGGACCTCTGTGCTCTTCACTGGTCCTTCTCTGCATCTGGGTCCCAGTTCAGAACGGTGATTGGTTATGGGTGTCTGCCTCTACTTCCACCAGCTGCTGGATGAAGGCATATAAGTCAGTCATCAATCTCATAATTTAAGGGTAGCCTCTCCTCCATTGCTGAGATAGTTAGCTGGATAACAGGCCATGTTAGTAGCTTTAAAAATTGGTGCTTGAGCTTAGTATGGTGGCATACACCTGAACTCTTGGAACCCCGGGGAGGTGAAAACAGTAGGATCATTGAGTTTGAGAACAGCCTGGGCTATTGTAAAAAGACAACCCCCCCCCCCCAAAAAAAAGACAAAAGCAACAGAAAATTTTATTTTCATAATCTAAAAATCAATAGTAAACTACAAATGCTAATAAAAAGCTGTAGAGATGGTATGTTTGTTTGTTTGTTTGTTTGCTTTTTTATTTTGGTTTTTTAAGACAAGGCTTCTTTGTATAGCCCTGGCTGTCCTGGAACTTGCTCTGTAGGTCAGGCTGACCTCAAATTCACGGAAGTCTGCCTTCCTCTGCCTCCTGAGTGCTGGGATTAAAGGCATGTGCCACCACTGTCCATCATTTGTTAATAATGGCAGTTCTAACTAGGGTGAAATAGAATCTCAAAGTAGTTTTACTTTGTACTTCCCTGATGGCTAATCATGTCAAACACTTAATATTTATTATTTATTTGCATTTCTTCTTTTAAGAACTCTCTGTTCTGGTCCATAGCTCAATTTTTGATTGGATTGTTTGTTTTCTTGGTGTTTAGTTTTCTTGAGTTTCTTTTATATTCTAGATACTAATCCTTTGTCAGATGTATAGCTGACAAAGATTTTCTCCCATTCTGATGGCTACTTCTTCACTTTATTGACTGTTTCCTTAGTTGAACAGAACCTTTTGATTTTTTTTTTTTTGAGGTCCATTTATTGGTTATGGGCTTTATTTCCTGAGCAGTTGTTATCTTTTTATTTTATTGTTTTTATTTTGAGACAGGGTCTCACTGTGTAGCTTTAGCTGACCTGGAACTTACTGTGTACACCAGACTGGCCTTGAACTCACAGAAATCCACTTGCACCTGCCTCTCCAAGTACTGGGACTAAAGGTGTGCACAATCGTGCCTGGCTTTATGTCTGTGTATTCCCTTCCCTCTCTTCTAGCAGTGCCAGCTCTCATGTTAAGATCCCTTACATCTGTAGTTGATTTTTGTGAAAGTGAGAAAGATCTACTTTCAGTCTTCTACATGTAGTTTCACCAGCACCATTTGTTGAAGATTATGCCTTTTTATATTTTTCCCCAATTTGTACTTTTTTGGCATCTTTTCAAAAATCAAATTGGGTTTAGTGGCTAAGAGTGCTTACTTCTTGTATAGAGAACCTAAATCTGGTTCTCAGCACCCGCATCAGAAGCCCACAGCTACCAGTAACTCCATTTCCTTGGGATCTGATGCATTTTGTGGCCTCTTTGCACACGTGTGGTTTACATATATTCACGTAGCCATATATACATGTAATGATTTTTTTGAATTTCATTGTTATAATAGTTCCCTTTTTATAAATTTGGGTCTTCCTTTTCTTTCTTTTGGTTAGTCCTTTTCTTTCTTTTGGTTAGTTTGGCTTTGAGTTTATCTAACATGTTTATTGTTATTAAGAACCAACATTTTTAAGCCGGGCGTTGGTGGCACAAGCCTTTAATCCCAGCACTCTGGAGACAGAGGCAGGTCGATCTCTGTGCGTTCAAGACCAGCCTGGTCTACAAGAGCTAGTTCTAGGACAGCCTCCAAAGCCACACAGAGAAACCCTGTCTCGGAAAAACAAAACCAAACAAAACAAAAAACAAAAAAACCAACTTTTAGGTGGCTAGAGAGATGGCTTAGTGCAGAGGACCTGGGTTTGGCTCCCCATTATGGCGACTTACAACCAAATGTTACTCCACCTAGGGGAGCCAATGTCTTCTGACTTCCTGGGCACCAGGCACATACATGGCACATGCACATATATGAGGCAAAACACTCATAGATATGAAATAAATTTAAATTTAAAAATAGAAGAAAGAGCCAACTTTGTTTTTGTCTATAGATGTAGGACTGCTTTCATTGTATCCTGTAGTTTTTGGTGTGTTGTGTTTTCATTTTTGTTTGATTCTTGGAATGTTTTTATTTCCTTCTTGATTTCTTCAGACTGATTCATTGTTCAGTATTCATTGTATGTGCGTATTTTGCCTCTTGCTGTTGATTCGTTGTTTTATTCTGTTGTGATCAAGTAGAATATAGGACTTATTTCTGTTTTCCTGTATTTGTTAATACCTGCTTTGTACTCTAAAATATGATCTGGTTTCCATGAACTGCTAAGAAATACCTATTCTGCAGTGTTTGGGTATTATGTTCTGAAGAGTCTGAACTCCATTTCATATGTCAGCTAATTCAGGATTTTTTTGGTTTCTTTTTTGTTGTGATGACATGAATGGATGAGACTGAAGTTTTGAAGTCACCTATTACTGTTGTGTTGGAGTTAATCTGTGACTTTATATCTAGTAGCATTTGGCCTCTTTGACTTCAGTAACTAGTAGAAGATAATCAAGAATTGTAAGGAATGATTTAATAAGATGAGGACTTCAGCCGGGTGTTGGTGGTGCACGCCTTTAATCCCAGCTCTTGGGAGGCAGAGGCAGGCGGATCTCTGTGAGTTTGAGGCCAGTCTGGTCTACAGAGAGAGTTCCAGGACAGGCTCCAAAGTAATACAGAGAAATCCTGTCTTGAAAAACAAAAACAAAAAAACAAAAACAAAACAAACCCATGAGGAGTGGGAGGGAAATAGAGTAGGGTTGAAGGATGAGTAAAGATTAAGTATTAGATCTTCAAAAAATAACAGAAAAGTGAGGTGTGTAAAATAGTTAGGAGAGGAAAGTTGTTACAGTTAGAATCCAGGTTTTAAAGAAGGAAATGTATGTGAGATAAAGGCTACAGACTCTAGCAAAGATTGCCTTGTAGTCAAGTGGGCTTGAGAAACAGAAACATCTAACTGAGCAGTATAGAAACAGAAGCACAACCATCATCAGACATAAATGCAAGAGTAGAAATAGATACTAGCATATCAGAAATCAAAAGAATACTTCTGGAGTGAGTTGTTGGCACAACTGTGTAGAGATGAAAGGTGGGGTTCATAAAACCTTCTATTCCTAGGAGGTTGTACATGATACTGTGCGGTAGAGTGGATAGCAAAAGCCATTGGTTTCTACAGCTTTAGTGTTTGTGGGATTCTGGGGTGTGGGGAATAGTGGGTTGTGATTCCTTTCTTAGTAGTCCATTGAACTGCATTGAACCATGGCCTTTTTCGTACTGCTGATTTTGTATATGAAGAGTGACATCTCCTTAGCCATCTCTGCTCTCTCCTGAACAGCTTTATTTAGCAGACTAACTTGGTATTCATTGGAGAGGGCTTCTAGCTCAGCTTTGATTCTTAGCTTTCTTGACTGTTTCCTAAGTTTAACTTTTCTGGGAACCTCCAGGTTATTTATTTATATCTTTATTTTTAAAGATAGTGTCTCTCTACATAGCCCCAGCTATTTTGTAACTCACAGCCTGGCTTTGATTTTCAGATTTCTTGCCTGCTTCCTAAGTTTAACATTTTTACTGACTACCAGGTCATTCATTTGCTTGCTTGCTCATTTATTTGTTTGTTTATTTTAAAGACAAGGTCTCTGGCTCTGGCTGTCCTGGAACTCATTGTGTAGATCAGGCTGGCCTCAATCTCATAGAGGTCCATCTGCCTCTGCTTCACAGTGTTTAGATTAAAAGTGTGCTCCACCATTCCTGGGTATCAGATTGTTTTCAAGAGCATCTGCCATCATTCCTACCAACAATGTAGAGTGTCACATTTTTTTCTATATCCTTGCCAGTGTGTTAAAAGTAGTCATTCTAGGGGGTTAGAGAGATGACTTAGCTGTGAAGAGTGCTGCTTGCTCTTCCAGAGGTCCTGAGTTCAATTTCCAGCAACCACGTGGTGTCTCACAACCATCTATAGTGGGATCTGATACCTTCTTCTGGCATAAAGTTTCACATGCAGATAGAGCACTCATATACATAAAAAAAAATACGTAAATCTTTTTTTAAAAAAAGTAGTCATTCTTGCTGGCTCTGGTGGCTCCCAGCAATCAGGAGGCAGAGGCAGGTGCATATGAGTTCAAGGCCAGCCTGGTCTACAAAATAAGTTCTAGAACAGCCAAGCCTACACAGAGAAATCTGTTTTATTGCTCAGTGGTTAAACACATTGATTGCTTTTGGAGAGGATCTGGGTTCAATTCCTAGTACTCACATGCTGGTTCACAACCACCTGTAACTCCAGTTCTAGGGTATCTAACACCATCTTCTGGTGCACAACACTTGTATTGTCCGGCCCCCCCAACCCTAAAAGAAAGAAAGAAACAAATAAATAAATAGATAAATAAGAAAACATTATACTCTGGCCTAGCCCAGTTCTTTCTAAGAATACATTTATTTCTCCCAATAAGCTCTGGTACCTCATTTAATATCAGCTAAAAGTTCAATATCCAGAGTCCAGAGTCTCTATCCAAATATTATGTAAATCAGGTAGGAGTAAGACTAAATTATACTCTATCCTGAGATAATTACTTTCTGGCTTTGAACCTGAGATAGCATATCTAATGTTTTTCAGATACACTGGTGAGATAGTCATGATATAGACACTCCATCCAAAATGGGAGGAAATAAGGAAAGATGAAATAAGTACAAAAATAGAACAAAAACATTTATCTGGATGCTCTTGCCAGATCTGGGTAGGTATACTTTCTGGACCCACTAGAATGGTAGACTTGTCCCCCTCAGCCTTGGGCATTCTTATTTTTATGATGACCTGAAATATGTGGCCATGGCTCCCCAAGGCTCAAATTATGTTAAATCTCTGCCAATCTGAGGTCCCAGAGTGTGGATTTGCTGGGCATTTGTCTTGTTCAGGGCATTATAGTAGCTTGGTGCTTGAAGAGGCTTTTGCATTCTTATTTATCCTCTGATAGGAAGAGCAGACAGTCTTTATGCTTTCTGAATTGCCTTCATCGACAGAGTTTAAACATTGGGGTCATTTTTTTATTAGTCATTCGATAACAGCCTTGGTACTCTGTGCTGAATGTTTTCTCATTCTTTAAAATATATGTACACAGAAGTTCTCGTGATCTTTTAAATTTTGTTTCCTTTTTGATGAATTAAACAGTTCTATCTTTGAATCATTTCTCATTTCAGTTCAAGAAGTCAGGAGGAAGCAGCTTTCTCCTTTAGACCTTTCTTTCACTAAATACCCAGTTTCATCATTCATATTCTGTCTTTCTTAAGCTACTGAGACATACACACTGTTCAGTCAAGCTCTTTATTATTCTATGACAGGATGGATATCCCCTTATCATTCAGTAACATTTTCCTCTGAGGGTCTTTACTATCTTATTTCTAGCAAAATTTAGTTCCCGATAGCTTAGCTATCTCTAAAGAGATTGTGGCTTTTCTCAGTCCCCATCCCTTTATTTTTATGTGTGTAGATATTTTGCCTACATGTATGTTTGTGTACCACCTGTGTGCCTGAGGAGGCCAAGAGGGTGTTGGAGCCAATGGGACTGAAGTCATAGATGTTTGTGAGTCACCATATTGTGTGTGGGTGCTAGGAATCAAACCAGGTTCTTTGGAAGAGCAGCCTGTGCTTGCAACTGGGCCACCTCTCCAGCTCCAGCTCTCTGATTCTTTATTAGCATCACTTATAGCAGTTTGGTTTTGGTAAAATGTACTTTTTAAAGCAAGTATGTATCTCAAAATTCCTATAGTCTATATCCACGTTTTTAGAGTATTATTACAGCACCTTACTCCTGGAGCCAATCTACTTTATTAGTCTGCAAAAGTATCATGGACTGTCTTAATTAATTAATTTTTCAGGGTTCTGGAGGCTGAGAATTCTAATATAAAGAAAATCTGAGAAATCTAGAAAAGGTAAAAGTGTACTAGATGTTTTGTGGGGCTACTTTTGGATTTGTGGATGGCTACCTTTCTGCTGTGTCTTCATGTAGGAAAACAAGTATGGGATCTCTCTTGGGCCTCTTTATTTATGAGGCTCCGCCATTATGACCGGTCACTTTCCAAATGCATGTTTCTTAATCCTGTGACCTTGTTGAGTAGGATTTAAGCATAAAGGTGTGTGAGTGTGCGCGCGCGCACAAGCATTCAGATCTCAACAGTGTCTATTTCTTTTTACTTGCTGCAGTAAACCATAGTTGAAAAATATCGAATGGAAAGTTCTAGAAATTAAATTTTAAATGGTGTATATTATTCTGAGTAGTGTCATTTAGTCTTATGACATCTCACCTTGGTCTAGCCTGCCCACACTGGTATATACCACTTGCTTATTAGTCCCTGAATTACTAAATGAACCGTCATGGTATTGTGGTGGTTGTGTTCAGTTAACCCTTATTTTACTTAGTAATGACCCCAAAGCTCAAATGCAGCAATACTGGCAAGCAGAAGCCATTAGAGTGCTTCCTTTAAGTGTAAATGTAGCTTTAAAAAAGTGTCCAGTTTCCTAAGATCTGTAGTAGAAACAAATCTGTTTGTGAAATGTAAAGGACATCAGTGCTAGATTTGCTCTCTTAACCTCAAACTTCAAGTTGCAGCCTTAGTACCTGATACAAATGCTTGGTTGGTATAGAAAAGATGCTTGGTTGGTATAGAAAAGTATTAAATTTGTTGGTAGAAGAAATGAATATTAAAAATCAGTGTCACAAAGATTTTGGCCACTCTGAACAAGTGGCACCCCAAAAAAACAACAACAACAACAACAAAAAACATTGAATGCAAGTAAAGGATAGTTGCACAGATTCAGAAAGAGGCTTGGACTAGAATTGTTTGTATAACTTTATATATAGTAATTTATTGTAATTGTCCTGATTTAGTTAGTAATTTCTTGTAGTGTCTACTTAATAAGCAAAATTTAGTGATAAAGCTTGTATATAGGAAAAAGTATGACATGAAGGAATCAGTACTGTTCATAGTTTCAAGAATCTGTTGAAAATGTTGGAATGAATCCCTTGCAGAAAAAGGAATCTTAAAATACAGCCAGTTCATTTCTCTTTTTGGTTGCTGTTTATGATTTAAAAAAAAATCATTAGTTTTTAAATTTTATTTAAATAATACTTCAACACCTGTGCTTGGCTCAAAAGCCAAGTCCTGTAGTTGGAGGTTTTTCCCCTGCCCATCAGTTCCCAAATAACCACTCAGAGGCTTAATATTAATTATAATTGTTTGGTCAATGGCTCAGGCTTCTTACTGCCTAGTTCTACCTATAAATTAACCCATTTATAATATTCTGTATTTTACCACAATGCTAGTTGCTTGGTACCTCACATCTTGCCTCTCCTGTGGCTCCATGGTATCTTTCTGACTCTGCCTTCTTTCTCTGTATCTCTGTTTGAATTTTCCACCTGGCTCTATTTTGTCTGTCCTTTGGCCACAACAGCTTTATTCATCAACCAATAAAAACAACACATATTTGCAGCATGCAGAAGGACATCCCACATCAAAGTCCTTTTATTGACAGTATTTGGTTACATCATAATTTTAGGTAGTACCATATGCGTTTACTCCCAGTACTTGGGAGGCAGAGGCAGGTGAATCTCTTGAGTTCGAGGCTAGCCAGGGCTACACAGAGAAACCCTGTTACAAAACAAACCCATTCTGCCAATATATGCCTTTTTTGTCATTTTCTTTCTGTATGGTTTATTTCAGTTTTGTTTAAGCCCTTCCTGAATATTTTCTTTTGTGTTATATACATAATTTCTGGTTACTATTTTGAGTTTTTTTGGGGTGGGGCTGGGGGAAGGTGATACTGGGAGACGAGGAACACTCCCTTCCCTCCCTCCCTCCCGCCCTCCCTTCCCTCTCTCTGTCTAAGCAAGTGCTCTTACCCTTTCTTTTATCTCCTGTACATTTTTAGATGCTTTCTTAGTGTTTTTCTTGAGCATTATAATTAACTTAATTTGTAGCTATATTTTGAATTAATAACACTTTGTAAGATGCTTTTATCCTATGTAGTTCTAACCCCCCCATTATACAATATTTCTCTATCATGCAGATGTATAATTACTGTTTTATTTCACTGTCTTTTAAATTACAGGAGACAAAGGAGAAATACAAAATACAAACTCTCTGCCTTCTTTGTTAAATACTTTCAGATTCTACAGATTCTATCTTAAATAATTTACAAATATTTAAACTATTTAATTTAACAATATATTTGTATTAAGTATCTTACAGATAATATGGAGCAGAGTGTATGAATAGTTTTGAAATACCATAGAGTCATACTAAAATTAAATGAACCCCTAACAGTTTAAAGCTCCTACCAGCCTTATTAGGACTAGAAATTAAATCTTCTTCCAATATTGTGTTTAATTTTATCTCTGCTTTCAATCATAAACATTCCCATTTTCACTAAAATGAAGCATGAGGACTCCTTTTTAATCTTGTGCTTACCTGTTGTGTTGTAATTTATACTTTTGATATCTTTAAAAAAATTACTCCCCTCCCCCCCTCTCTCACACACACACACACACACACACACACACACACACACACACACACACACACACACACACACACACACACACACACACACACACACACACACACACGGAGCAGAGGAGGATGGCATTCATATGGCTTTCTTGACCTTAAATGACTGAGGTCCTCTAAGGGATTGAGACCCACAGATTGTCAACTGTTGTAATTGACTCACCCTTAATCAATTTCAGATTTGCATTTAAATGGCTTTTTTACTGAAACATAATTACTGAAGACAGATGTAACATATATAACAGAACAAATGGCTCGACTGCTCTTGAAGACCTACATTCTAAATGTAGGTCTTTGTGAAGACCTGAATTAGTATTTCCTAGCTATTGAATATTTTTGGTATTTTGGTCACTTAATACATAGGGAATCTCATTCATGGCTCTATATGTTAAGCATACAAAAAATTTTGGAAATGTTCCAGCTGCTAAGTATCGTCCTTTTCTCTTGAATTTATTAGTAACACTTTTTATTGGGCTTTGGTTTTCCTACTTTGTTTTTAGGTTGATTGTGATCACAGCATTGTATAAAACGTATAATAGTAATTTGTATGAAACACAAGTTCTCTGAGTTTTCACAAAAAGCCCTTTTCATTTCTGGCTTTGGTCTATAGATGTGGGGAAACTAGGTTGACCTGGGATAGAAAGTCACCTCTCTAGCAGTTATCAGTTACCCTTTCTGTTCTGATACTGTCCCTTCAAGTCTTTATGCTAGACACACAAAATGCAACTCACTCTGGAGACCAGGCTGGCCCAGAATTTGCAGAGATCCATTTGCCTCTGCCTCCCAAGTGCTGGAATTAAAGTTTGCTCCTCCACCACCTGGCACAAAATGGAATTCTTATTGTAAAAGTTCTTAAGCCACTGAAAATTAATATAAAGGATATAGGTATTAGGATGAATATATTTGCATTCATTCAGTGTCTACATTTATTTGTTGAATGGTTTCGTTATTGAGAATGGTGTGTAGTTCAGTGAGCCAGGTTGATTCTGAAATGTAAGTTTCATTATCTTTTTTTGTAACTCAGTGATTTAAATGCCAAATAATTAAGTTTAAAGTGTAGTTATTGTGCTTGCTATTTTTTTTTGAGACATCGAAAAAGATGTTTTATTGTATACGAGTTACACTTGCCAAGTGAAAATAAAATGAGTCCGGAATGCCATAGGTTCAGGGCAGAGGGCCAGCAGAACTGTTTTGGTTGTAGCGAGGGCAGTCAAGACTCTCAAGTGATCTCTGCAAGAGATGGTGATGTTCCAGGTCCATTGAAATTTAACACTGACAGTAGCACACAGTCCAACAGTTTGTACAGCGTCCTGGCCTTCAGCATCCCCTACTTCTGCCCCTCTGCCTTCGTGGGTAGACAAGCTCGTTTACTGGGGCTTCTGCCTCATCTTTCTCTCTAGAGCATCAGCCTGCACTTTGACTTCTTCCTCCTCTTCACTCTCATCACAGGAGTTCAAGGAAGATGGGGCTAAGGCCGAGTGTGTTTGCTAGTTTTACTTAACATAGCTAGAGCCATTTGGGAAAAGGGAACCTCAGTTGAGGAAATGCTCCGAACACATTGGCCTGTGGGAAAGGGCAAACCTGCAGGGCATTTTCTTGGTTAATGTTGATGTGGAGGGCCCAGCTCATTATGGGCAGTGCCATCTCTAGGCAGTTGGTATTAAGACAGTGATCTGGGTAAACCGTGAAAAGCAAGACTCGTTTCTAGTGGCTTTTGCTTCAGTTTCTGCCTCCAGGTTCCTTCCTCGATTTCCTCCCTTGACGTCCTTCAGTGAAGAACTGTGATTTGGAAGTGTATGTGAAATGAGCCTCTTTCTTCCCCAAGTTGCTTTTGGTTGTGGTGTTTAACACAACAATAGAAACCCTAAGACATTTGTTATATATAGTACAAATTCAGCACTGATGAGGATGTTTCACACTTTGTCCTGGGCCCTGTAAGATGAGAATGTGGTAATTAACTAGGTTGAAGATTGAACAAAATTTTACAGTCAAAGAATATGGCATGTTTCAAAAGGTATAGAAGTACTGGCATTTACGTGTCAATCAGTACAGACTGTAGTTCATCTTGACTGAAAATGGTGGTAGGGTCAGGTCTAAAAAAGTACACTACTGGGATTAGACGCAGGATCTTGGATGTCACCCAGAAATTTGAAGTCTCCAGTATTGCCAGTGGAAAGTCATCAAAGTCTAGAAAGAATGAAGCTTAATCACACTGATTGGAGACCAGTAAGATGGTGAACTAGATGTGGTGGCACACACCTTTTAATTCTAGCATTCTGGAAGCAGAGGCAGGCCAACCAGGGCCACATAGTGAGATCCTGTCTTACAAAACCACTAACCAACCGCTACAAAAACCAAAAACCAAGATGTTGACATAGGTAGGCTAAAAAGGACATGTGCTTTTGCTGTCTTTGTTTCAGTTTTCTTTATCTGTTTCAAAAATTCCTCTGAAGACTGTTGGATACTGAAGTGCCAGTAGTCACATATCAGATATCCTGCATATCTGATACTTACATTACAATTCAAAACAGTAGCAAAATTACACTTATGAAGTAGCAACAAAATAATTTTATGGTTGGAGTTACCGCAACATGAGGAACTACATTAAAGGCCGAAGCATTAGGAAGGTTGAGAACCACTGCATTAGATCAAATGCAGAAAGACACTATCATGGACAGCATTGTTGTTAAGGAATAGTAGTAGCCAAAAGTCAGGGATGAGCAAGAGAAAATGAATTTGAACTTTTTATTTATTAATATTATTTGAATGATGTATATGTGTAAACTTCCAGTGGTGCACATGTGGAGGTCACAGAATAACTTTTATTTCCTTCCATTGTGGGCTTACAGGACTGCATGCCGGCCATCAAGCTTGAGTAGCAAGTGCTTTTTTACCTTTGGAACCATCTTGAGAAAGTGGATTTGAAGGGGCTTTTGAATGGGATGAATGGAATTCTCAATGACTTGCTGGCTTAAAAAAAAAAAATGTAGTCATGGTGAATGAGATTTTCTCCCCCCCCCTCTTTTTTTTTTTTTTTCTATTTTCTTCTGGGACTGGGTTTCTCTCTGTAACTCTGGCTGTCCTGGAACTCTGTAGATCAGGCTGGCCTGGAGTTTATGGAAGCCAGCCTGTCTCTGCTTCTTTGAGTGCTGGATTAAAGGTGAGTGCCACCACCACTAGCTGTGACTTACTTCATTTTCATAGCAAGGAATAAAGGAAGAGTCAGTAGTGGAGATAAGGGAAAGGGGTAGAACTTTTTGAGGTATTAAGACAATAGCTCTCAACCTTCCTAATGATGCAACCCTTTAATAAATACACTTCCTCATGCTGTGGTGACCCCCAACCATAAAATTATTTTTGATGCTACTTTGTGACTGTAATTTTGCTGTTATGAATTGTAGTGTAATATCTGATATGGGACCCCTGTGAAAGAACTATTCAGCAACCCAAGGGGTCACGGCCCATTGGTGATGGTATACAGTGGACTATTAGAAATGAGGTTGGTGTAAGAGGTCTATATGCATGATAGTTGTTGAAACCTTGACTGTAGTTTTAAGTATATACTTTTAAAGACAGGGGGTGTGTGTGTGTGTGTGTACACATACGTACGTACACAGGTTACCATTCTTAGTGACAAGCCTCTTTACCTGTTGGGTCATCTGGCCACCAAGTTTTAAATATTTTAATGGCAAGGCATATATTTTATTTTTTAAATATTTATATTTATTTTATGTGTATGGACATTTTGCCTGGATGTATGTATGTGTACCACATGTGTGCCTGGTGTCTGGGGAGGTTAGAAAAGGGATGGATTCTCTAAAACTGGAGTTACAGGTGGTTGTGAGCCACTCACTATGTGGGTGCTGGGAACCAGAGTCTTCTGCAAGAATATGGTCTTAACAGCAGAGCCAACTCTCCAGCCCCTATAGTTTATTTTTATTTATTTATTTATTTGTTTATTTTTTTGGTTTTTCGAGACAGGGTTTCTCTGTGTAGCTTTGGAGCCTCTCCTGGCACTCATTCTGGAGACCAGGCTGGCCTCGAACTCACAGAGATCCGCCTGCTTCTGCCTCCCGAGTGCTGGGATTAAAGACGTACACCACCAACATCCTGCCCCTATAGTTTATTTTTAATATGTAAATTTCTTTTATTAATTTAAAAATATTTGATAGGTATTTTTAATTTTTGAAAAAAGTTTATATGTGTGGGAATTTTATTTTGTCTGCATATATGCCAAGGCACTACTTATTGCCTGGTGTCTGCAAAGGCAAAAACAAAGTGTTGGATCCTTTGGTATTCAAGTTACAGATGTTTGTTATGTGGATTCTGGGAATCAGAACTAGGTCCTCTGGAAGAGTAGTCAGTGCTCTAAGCCCCTGAACCATCTCCCTAGCACTATTTTTAAATTTTTAAAATTAACATACAAAGTAATAGGCTTCATTGTGGCATTTTCCTAATAATTTGTTTTGTTGGTCCTCTCCCATTGTTCTTCTCTATCTACCTGTCTTATATCTCCCCACCCCTAGTTGTCCCCATTCTGCTTTTTATGGTATATGTGACCTCTTGACCTCTTTTCTTCCTCACTGTGACCTATTCTGCTCTTCTTGTCCCTTCTCTAGATTTATAAACTATACTCCCCCCTCCCCCTCTAGAATCCATGTATGAGAAAAAACATGTATTATTTGACTTTCTGAATCTGGGCTACCTCACTTAATTTGCAGATCCATCCTGCAAGTTTCACAGTTTGATCTTTCTTTCCAAGTAAATAAATTTTCATGTTCCACGTTTTTATATGTCATTTATCAGTGGATGGATATCTACACTGATACCATTTTCTCATTATTGTGAATAGAACCACAGTAAACAGGGACATGTGAGCATCTCTGGGATGTAGACTCCTTTGGGTGTATGTCTGGGAGTGATATGGCTAAGTCACGCAGTAGTGGTTATATGTTTTGTTGGTTGAGAACCCTCTGTAGCGATTTCCATATCTGTTATACTGGTTTATTCTCCCATCAGCAGTGAATATGGTTCCTTCCTCCCTCCCTCCCTCTCCTTCCCTCCTCCTCCCTCCCTTCCTCCTCCCTCTCTCCCTCCGTCAACATAGTCAATATTTTTTTCATTTTTGTTCTTTTGTACGTTTTATTTTTTATTTTTATTTTTTACTATTCTCACTGGAGTGAGATGGAATCTCATTGTTTTAATTTGCAGAGAATGACCAGTTCATTTTCCTATTTAGTGATTGGCAGTTTCGTTTGTTTATGTGTATACGTGTGTTTATTTTTGCAGCATTCTGTATTGTAGATATTAAGTCTCTGAAATGGTAGAATCTTTCATTTTGTTGGTAGTTTCCTATGTTGTGCAAAACTGTCTTAGTTTTAATAATTCCACTTGTCAAATCTTGAGGTTAGTATTTTGTGCAACATTACTTGAGTCTTATACAGAAAGTTCTCTAAGCTTATTTTGAAGTATTTCCTAAAAGTTTCAGAATTTGAGGCTGTAAATTAAAATGCTTTAAAAAAAAACACATGTATATATCTTGACCTTTTTGTCAAAAAAGCAGGTGATTTTATTTCTGGGTCCTCTATTCTGTTCCAGATCTATGTGTCTGCTTTTGTGCCAATACAATGTTGCCTTTGTCATTCGAGGTTGGGTATTGTAATATCTCCAATAGTGTTTTTCCTGATTAGGATTGCTTTGGTTATATGTGGCTTTTTTCACTTCCTTGGGACTTTTTAGACCTTTTCCTCCTCATTCTGTGAAGAATGTTACAGGAATTTTGATGGGGATTACATTGAGTATGTAGATTGCTTTTGATACTATAACATAGCATATATGTATTAAGATTTTTATCTGCATGTATCTTAATTGTACCACATGTGTGCCTGCTGCATCAGATCCCTGAAACTGGAGTTAAATAGCTATAAACCTCAATGTGGATGCTAGGAACTGAACTTTGGTTCTCTGTAAGAGCAGCAAGTTCTTTTAACCACTGACCCATCGCCTTTAGCCCCCAGCATGGCATGCATGGCATGTGTTTTAAATGTTATCTGCTGTGTACAGAATCACTCTATGAAGGATTATTTATACAATCTCATTTAATAGTGGCATGTGCATGGTTGCAGCAAATGATATATATTTATATACATATGTGTTTATACATATACACACACACACACACACACACACACACACACACACACACACACACACATAAATAAATTAAAGAGCCCTGGCAAAGTTTTACTAAAGGAGAACTTTCCTGGTTTACTTTTCACCACTCTGTTCTGGTGTACTTCTTATACAATCAGAATCACCTGGGTCAGTTGTAACCAGAGTATATGCTCTAGTAGTTTCCACATGCTGTGCCCAATCCAATATTATTGTAGTAACGGATATCGGTTTTAGCCAACATTGCATAGTATTCTATTTCAGATTTCTTCAAAGCTGGGTGATTGCAGGTGAGGATAGCCAAATTCACTTTGCACTGTCTGATCACCTTCAGAGATTATTGCAGCATGTGCTTTCTAGTTTTTGTAGCAAGTTGGAGACTAGAGCTGAACTACTCCAAGGTCTCTTCATCTTTGTGGCCACCATTTTCCAGCCTAAGGTTTGAGACATTCCCCAGCCAAGATCAGCCACCAAGATGGTTGGGAGCCCAATATTTGGCATTTTGTAATCATTCTTCATGGCTTTTCTGTGAAATCTTGGTATGAATTTTGAGTGTCTTTGTTCTTATTTGCCTTTTGTGAATGTCAAGCATAGCATGTGGGATAATTCAGTGTTGCTATGCAACTGCTAAATTCAATATTTATTATTAATAAAACTGAATAGTGTTAACATTCAGTGAACAGAGGACAGCAAAATATGGATCTATAGTATGCCGTACCTAAGTGTAAGGTTCAGGTATTGTGGGAAGTGTGAACAGAAGAGAAATGACTTGTATGTGGTTATTATTTAGAACAAAATTAGTTGGGGCTAAATCTTTTTTTTTAATTTAAATTCTTTAATTACTACTCATTTACATATCCATCTCCCCCATTCCCTCGCCCTCCCATTCTCCCATGTTCCCCCTCCAACCCCACCCAACCCACCCCTGACTCCTCCCCAGGGATAGTGAGGCCCTCCACCAAAGACCTTCAAAGTCTGTCATATTGTTTGGGGGAGGGCCTAGGCTCTCCTTGCTGTATCTGGGCTGCAATAGTATCCCTCCATAGGGAATGGGCTCCCAAAGTCCATTTGTGCTCTAGGGATAAAGACTGGCTCCACTGTTAGAGGTCCCATAGACTGTCTTGGCCTCCTAGCTGGTACCCACATTCAGAGGGCTTGGTTTGGCCCAATGCTGTTTCCCCAGCTTTATGACTAGGGTCTACATTCTATCAGTAGGTCAGGCCCACTGTTTCTGCAGGTCTCTCCAGCCCCATCTTGGCTCCTTTGCTCATCCCTCTTCCCTCTCCACAACTGAATTCCAGTAGTATGGTTCAGTGCTTAGCTGTGGGTGTCTGTTTCTGCTTTGAACAGCAACTGGATGAAGGCTCTCCTTCCTCTCTCTGCTCCCGGGCTCCAATTTGGTTAGGGGTTCTTGTCCCCATCCCCTTCTTCAAGGGACTATGCAGTCTTCTCCTCCTTGTTTCCTAGTTCCTCTGGCAGTGTGGATTGTAGACTAGTGATCCTTAGCTCTATGTCAAAAAATAAAAAATGAGTGAGTACATAAAAAAAAATGAGTGAGTATATACCATGTTTATCTTTTTGTGATTGAGGGGCTAAATCTTTTATAACTGAATTTATTGTTGTTGATTGCTTGCTTACTTTCTGTGTTCCCTCTCCCCTCCCCCAATACAATACTTTACTCAGTAGCCCAGGCTAGGTGTAGAGATTAATAAATAGTATAGCTCTGAATTTGTGGCATTCCTTCTCACTTAGCTTCTTGAATGCTGAATTACAGGCATTCACCTTATCCAGAGGTTTTTCCAACCTCTGCTTCTTGATCTGTAGTTTTCCTTCCTTCCTTCCTTCCTTCCTTCCTTCCTTCCTTCCTTCCTTCCTTCCTTTCTTCCTCCCTTCCTCCCTTCCTCCCTTCCTCCCTTCCTCCCTTCCTCCCTTCCTTCTTTCCTTCTCTTTCTTTCTGCTAGTGATTATGTGTTACTGATATTTTTCCCGGTTGACCTATTTCAGATTCTATTCTTTGTAAAATTTAAATTATCTCTCTAGCTATCACTTCTTTTCTTTTTCTACTCTGCTATTATGTCTTGTTGTATTTACATTTTTCCTTTTTAGAATTTGGGCCAGAGCACAGCATGGCATAGTGGTGCACACTTGTAACCATAGCATTCTGGAGACTGAGGGAGGATCAGAGCTGGACACCATCCTGGACTGTATGCAGAAACCCTGTCTCAAAAATAAATAAGTGAAAATTTCTTACTATGGAAGTTTGACATGTCTTATAATTTTATATAAACCCAGGTGAAAATAGTAGGTTTATTCTTTCATGTAAGACTACCAATAATCAATCAGCTAGATTTGTCAGCTAGATTTTTAGTTACTTAATACCTTCTAAGATACTCAAATGCTTTCATTTATAAAAATAAGAATTCCCTTTTGGAAAGTAAGAGGGCTCAAAAGTTGGAGACTGTTTTTGAGATTGACCTAAAGGAGCAGGGGTTAGCTATTAAGGAGAGTAGAGAGTATCTAGTCTCCAGGCCCTAAGATAGATAATATCTAGCCATTAATCCTCATTAGTATACCACCACCTCTCTACCTCCACAGTCTTTACTCAAGTCCTTTCTTCTTTTCTAATGTTTGGAAGAGCAAGAGGAAATGGTAATTAATTATATAAGGTAAATAACAAGCAACTATTTGGTTAGTGAGTAATTTAATTTTGCTATGGGAATAATTTGATGTCAAGAAATAAAGTAGAAAAATAATTGCTTTCTATTAATAAATCAAAAGTTACAGTTTAAAAATAATATAAAATCAACTCTAATTACAATATAAACTTCAGTAGCTACTGTATTGAAAATTACAGCTTTAAAGCCAGGCGTTGGTGGCGCACACCTTTAATCCCAGCACTCGGGAGGCAGAGGCAGGCAGATCTCTGTGAGTTCGAGACCAGCCTGGTCTACAAGAGCTAGTTCCAGGACAGCCTCCAAAGCCACAGAGAAACCCTGTCTCGAAAAACCAAAAAAAAAAAAAAAAAAAAGGAAAAAAAATTACAGCTTTATAGGAAGTAGGACAAAGACATTTCTTGAATTACAATGTTATTTTTATTGCCGTTTAAAACAAGACAGTGCTTTTTTGAAGACTACCTTTCTCCTTGTAATTTTAATTGTACATGTATATGGGTGTTTTGCCTGTCTGTTTGTCAATGTACCAAGTGTATGATGCAGTGCCTTTGGAGGCCAAAAAGGGCATTGGACCCCCTGGGACTGGCATTAATAAGGGACAGTTAAGAGCCTATATACAGATGCTGGGAATCAAACCCTGGTCCTCTGGAAGACAAGCTGAGCCACCTCTCCAGCCCCTGAAAGGCTAGCCAGCCATCTTTTCTGTCCTCTTTCGCTTTCTAAATTCTTTGATATTTTTATGCATTTGAAAAGTACCAAATATGCATAACATTAATTCTTTTTAAAGGTCACAGTTAAAGTGCACATGGAGTCTCAGATCTTTTGTAATAAGTATTTGAATTTTATAGTGAAGTCCTTGACTTTTTTTTTTTTTTTTTTTTTTGCCATTGCAGATTCCACTTTGTTTTTTCTCACTTTGTCTGTGTTTCTCTCAATGTACAACAGCAAGATATTTGAAGTATCTTTCATAAACGACATGGTGTATTGGATGTATTTGGTTACAAAACCGAATTTCTTCTTCGGTTTTCTTCTTCTTTCACACTGATAGAAAGACACATTGACTTTAAATATTTTTTATACAGCTATGTGAATATTTTCTCATTTTTTTTCTGTTTGTGTACCTGGTGAGTTTTACTTTTATAAAAGAACCATCATATTATATTGTGAAATAATACAGGGCTTCCTTCTAAAATATAGTGAGAGACGGGGAAACTGTTCTTGAGAATTTTCTTTAGAAAACTATTGACCTAAGAGAAATTTATGTATTATCTGCTATGCAGGAAAAAGAGGACTATTTAGATTATCCTAGAAAGTTTATGGAAGTTCTGAACCCTGACACTTCTTTTTGGGAGGCACTTTTAAAAATGCTAATTTCTGTAATTTTGTGGAACTAGAGAACTGTGAATTTCTATTACATCATTAGTTATTTCTAGTTTCTGTTTTGTTCTTGAATGTACTTTGAGTTTTTACTGAGTTAATCATTAACACAAAAGGCAAACATCCCTTTTTATATTTGTGTGTGAGCATCTCTTCAATATTAGCAAGTGATTCCTGAGAAACTGAAGAAAGCAATATTTTTCAGTGAATACTGTGATAATGAATTTTGTTTCATTTTCTTTCATCCTTCCAGGGTTTGAAAATATTCTTGAAGGGCTGTTTGGACCTGCGTTATTAAAAGATCTCAATTTATTTAAAGGTATTCAAAAATGTTTCTGGTATTTCTCAGTCTGTGGCTAACTCCTTGGTGGTGTAGGTCTTGTGCTCTGTCTTGTAAGGGTGAAACTGCATTCATGTTGCATGCTTGTCTGCTTTATACTGCTTGTGTATGGATGGGAAGCATAATTAATTAACTAATGAACAACTGGGAATTATGTCAAGAATTTTTAAGACAGGTGATGTGGGGGCATAGTGAAAAGAATTTCAAGGTATGGCTGGGAGTAGAGTAAAAAGTTTTGCATGTATGAGACCCTGGGTTTGATTATAACACAAGAGTTTAGCTGTGCAGTGGTGGCACCCACCTTTAATCTCAGAGGCAGAGGCAGAGGCAGAGGCAGAGGCAGAGGCAGAGGCAGAGGCAGAGGCAGGCAGGTCTCTGTGAGTTTTCGGCCATCCTGGTTTATACAGAGCAAGCTCCAGGAAAACTAGGACTGTTACACAGAGAAACCTTGTCTTGGGGGTAGGGGTGGGGGCATGAGAATTTAATGACGGTTTTCTTAAGCTATATAATATTTTGAAGTTAGCTATGATCTATTTTCTGAAATTTTGTTTTATGACTATTAAAACTTGTTTTTCTTTTGCAGAGTGTGAACCTGAAAGCATTTCTGATTGGGCTTTTGATGAAAATTGTCTGTTCTGTTGCTTGAGAAGAGATAAAGTAAAGGTAACCAAGAAGCTTGGGGAACTTGTCTAGTATGGTATTTTAGTTTCTTTCTTTCTTTCTTTCTTTCTTTCTTTCTTTCTTTCTTTCTTTCTTTCTTTCTGTTTGTTTGTTTTGAATCATTTTCGGAGAATTTACAGTAAAAGGAAAATTTGATTTCCTGTTTATACAAGGTTTTTCAGACTTTTCAGTTTAAACTGTTTCTAATAGTTGATTAGCATATTAAGACATCTTACGTCCTGACATACATTGTCTTATGTATCTTTAGGCAGAAGAATTAACTGGGTCTCACACTGTTAAAATGTATGGCAATTAAAAAAAAATAGAAGTTGTTTGTGGTACAAAAAGGTATTAGTTATTAATTTCCGTAGACTTAAAACTTAGTAAGTTTATTTTAAGGCGTTTCTTTATAATATCTGGCTACCAAGTTAACCTTTTGGTTTCTGTTTTACTGCCTTAAAAAAGTTGTAATTGTGCTCTGGAAACATTTCGGTTACTGAACACTCAGCAGTGGGTTTACCACCTCACTTTGCTTTCATGGTACCTCGTTCCCCACAGTTTCCCCCTGCAAAGCCTAGGAAGCATTCTGGACTCTTTCTGCTAAGTACTAACTGTAGGTCATTGGCAGACATCTGTCAGTTACTCCTATTGAAATTTATCCTCTTTTCATCTCCACAGTCATCACTGTAGTGCATACTTCTAGCATTATTTCTGGACTGCTGAAATAACAAGATTTTTATTGAACAAATACTTTTTCTTTTTTCTAATCTTAGAAGTATGTTCTTAAATACTATATGTCTCGCTTTTTTCTTATGCCTCTGCTATCCTGTGAATGGTACACACATGCCCTTGTTGCCGTTTCACCTTTCATACTGTTGTAATAAATGTAGTTTATACCAATTATTTGTCAGTTGACACTGCCTTATTTTGTTCCCCCTTTCCTGAAAGTTTTGAGTAGTTTTCATCCTTCATTCCCAGTTGCTGAAGACAGCCATGCTTATATCTTCTTTGTCTCAGTCTATTCCACTGGTTTACTGCTTATTGTTGAAAAGTAGCTTAACATCTGAATGCCATGTGAGTGGTTTAAGAGCTTATTACATATATTAGGGCATCTTTTTATTGTTTTCTCCATGAAAAATTGCTGCTGCCACTATCCATGATAGTCTATTTTTGTTAAATTAATGAGAAGGTTGTTTTGAAATTTACTGAATTTGAAAGGGTAGAGAATAAAGCAACATTGTCAAGGGCAGGCTATAGGTGGAGTCCATGTTTGTTTGAATTCTGTGTGTTTACATTTATGTATGCACATGTTGGATGCTAGCTATTGAGCAAATCATTTAATAGGAATTATGATAGAAAAAGGAGAAACAGTTGTTTTCTATTCAAATTAGAATTGGGAAGAGAGCTATTCTCTGCCACGTAACAGGTACAATATGTTACTGTAATATGATTGGATGATCTCTCTTTTGATGTATAAGGACAAAATACTGTATCAATATTAGTAGGAGAAGGGGCTGGAGAGATGGCTCAGAGGTTAAGAGCACTGACTGAGTTCAATTCCCAGCAACCACATGGTGGCTCACAACCATCCGTTACGAGATCTGGTGCCCTCTTCTGGTGTGCAGATATACATGGAAGCAGAATGTTGTATACATAATAAATGATGAGATAATGCATCTATTAAAATAGTTGTTTTTGTTGTAGTTTCACAGTTTTTAGTTGACTTTTTAACTTGAATATTTTTCTGTGGGGAGGGGCTGTATGCACATATGTGTGCAGGGTTGCTCATTTATGTGTGTGTACACATATGGAGGCCAGAGGGTTTAGTTTGGTTATCTTCCTATATTGCTCTCTACTTTGTAATTTGAAACAAAGTGTCACTGAACCTTGATGTTACTACTGTCATGCAGATTAGCTGCCAGAGAACCCTTGGAATCTACCCGAATCCATTGCTCACTTCTCTCACTGCAGACGTTCCAGGTGTGCATTGGTTGTGTCCGATTTTCCCATGAGCTCTAGGGATCTGAACTTACTCAGTCATCTCCCCAGATGGAGAAAGAGTGTTTCTGTTTGACAGCTCAGCTGGTTCTAAGAGTCTGTTTCCTTCATTAGACACCATATAATCTCTGTGATTTACTTATTTTTTTTTTTCAAGAGAGCTATCCAGTACTGGAAAATAGGAAGTGAAGAAGCCTAAGTAATGTAAAATCTTGTAAATCGCCTGGGATTCTTTGCAGATATTTGTAACATCTTACCTGAGAAAGAATAGAATATAGAACTAAACCCATTGCTTTGAAGCTTACATCTGTAAAAAAAAAAGTGGGGGGGGGGAAATACCAGGAAAACATGATAAAATGTAACAGTGTTGTGCATATTACTGGAGTCTTGAGTTTGGGGTTAATGATGAAATAATCTATAGTATGTATGGAAAAGCAGAAGTAATGGCATGTTTGAAAAAGAAGTAGATGTTGTATGTTTTGTTTTATTTTTGTTTTTTTAAATTTAAGCTAATTGAAATTTTAGTGACTAATAAGCCTTTTAGAATGTATAATGTAAATACAACTTTCATATTTATTTATTATGCATGTGAAAAAAATCAAGTAGCTAGCTATCTCTAGGAAATAGAACTGTGTTCACCTAAATTTTATAGCGGTCCCTCTTTCTATGGGAATGTATCCTAAGATCTCTGTTTATGCCTAAAATTATTGCTGGTATTGAGTCTTAACATACATACTGTTTTTCCTGTCTATATAAGCTTATGGTTTATAATTAGGCACAGTAGGTTAACGATAGTGACTAAAGTTGAAACAATCAAAGAGGTTCCTGTTCATGCTTCCACTCATCAATTTAATGCCTTTTTTGCTTTAATTAAGGACTTTGATGTATCGTGGCTGTAACTTTGTTAGAACTTTATCACAATTTCACAGATTGAGCCTGTCACTCCATTGATTTTTGTTTAAGACTTGTTTATTTCACTTTAACGTATCAGTGTTTTGCCTGCATGCATGACTGTGCATCATAGTCATGCCTGGTGCCTGCTGAGGTCAGATGAGGGCTTTGGATCTCCTAGAAGTGGAATTGAATCCAGATTCTCTGCAAGGACAAGTGCTCTTAACTGCTGAGCCATCTCTCCAGCCTCTACCGTTACTTTCTTAGCAGCCTCAGCATACAATTTTAAAAAGATTTTTGATTTTTAATTATGTGTTTATGTGTGTGTTGGGGGCAGGAAGGTTGTGCCAGTGGAGACCAGAGGTGTTGAATCTCCTAGAGGTGGAGTTACAGACAGTTGTGAGGCACCTGATGTGGGTGCTAGGAATTGAATTCTGGTACTTCCTTAACCATCTCTCCAGCCTAGCATATGATTTTTTTTTAATCCTTACAATATTAATAACTTTCACCTTTTGTTATGAAGTATTTTATGACATATTGGAATTTCTGGCCTCACTACATTATTTTTTTGGCGGCATTGTTTAGTAAAATACAGTTTACCTATAGACAGCACTATGATAGCTGACAGTTTATTTGCTAACTAACAGCTGTATGTACTGCACCAGAGCAAGGCAGTTTGAGATTTCACTGTACTACCCATAGTAGCAGACACTTAAAAAACATGTGAATGGAAACTAAGAGAAACTACTTCAGTAAAATACCACAGAGGTTAGAGAATATAGATAAACACAGCCATCTTTTGCATGTCCTTTTTGCCAATACATTTTTGTATGTTACAGTTTAATCCTCAAAACAACCCTGTGAAGTTTGCTTAAATCTCTTCTAATTTTACAAATAAGATGGAAACAGAGACTGTTATAGGCAAATCCACATAATTGATATTTCACCTTTGTTTTTTGGCATTAATCCAGTTTGTTAACAAAACAGCAATAAAAATACTGGAAGGCAGAAGAAGAATTAAGCAGGACTTGGAATTACTTGCTTGGAAAGAGGGGGGAAAAAGAGGGTAAAAGAGCTTGGTGCCGTTTGAAATGACCAGTTTGAGCTATGCTGGGAGTCAGTGAGTCCCAACTTTCTGGCTTGCTCCAATGTTCCTGTTTTCCCTTTTCTGTTAAGTGGCAAGAGTAAATATTCTGTGTACTTACTAAAAAGGAAGCTGAGAATTTTCATAAACTTGAAAATATTAATTTATATTTTGAGTGTGTCCATGTGTCAAGAATATATTCATAATCCTCATTAAGAAAATATTCATGCTGGGCATTGGTGGTGCACACTTTTATCCCCAGCTCTCTGGAGGCAGAAGCAGGCGGATCTCTGTGAGTTCAAGGCCAGCCTGGTCTACAGAGTGAGTTCCAGGACAGCCACAGTAGTTGCACAGTGAAACCCTGACTTGCAAAACTAAAAAAGAAAAAAAAAAAAACAAAAACAAAAAGAATATATTCATAATCCTCATTACTTACTCATCTGCTGATTCAATTTTTTTTTTTTTTTTGGCTGAAAGAAGGAATCGTTTGTTTGTTTGTTTTGAGATAGACTTACTACACCTACCAGGTTGGCCTTATGCTCCCAGTCCTCCTGCCTCAGTCTTCTGCATGCCACCGTGCCTGGTATTTAGTCTTTAAAAAGTTTTTTTTTTAGGCATAAGATGGGCATGATGGTACCATAATACCTGGAACTCCAGGTAGGAAATATTAAGGACAAAGTCCCCATTCTCATACAAGTATTTTTAAAGCTCATAATACAAGAGAATATAAATAAACAAAGTAATAGATGTTACTGGAGTTGCTTTATTAAAGAAGTAGAACCCAATTTGTACCTCAAAAGAACATCTGTACTTAAACCAATTAAGTCGTTTTTTAGTGTGCAGTAGAGAGATACTCATAATGAGAAATCATAAGATCTAGCAATAACCCAGAAAATGAGCCTGAACTAGGATCTTTACTTGAATATTAATAGGTAAGATTCATTTAGAGAATTTGGATTAAAGCTTTAGCAGTATATGGTGATTATACATGCATTATGTAAATGTTAGTGGATGGAAATAAAGGAGAAGGAAGTGATACTAACTTCAGCTTTCAAGCTCAGGTGGCTTTTGAGGAAGGAGGGAAAGGTGTGATAGCCAGTGAAGTTACTTGGAAAGTAGTTTATTGTGAAAGCAAGCATATAATTGAAAATGTCCAGTCCAAATAGAGTTCTGTAAATGAAATTGAAATACAGCATGTGGGATGAAATCTTGGGAGAATTTTAGAGCAAATGATATATTTAAGGGAGATAAATCCTAAAGACTTCCAGGGGACCTTCAATTTTAGGAAGTAGGAAAAAATCAAATTGGAAAGAACAGTAAAAGAGATGCCTGCTTTACATCAAGTATCTTCTAGATTCCACATGTAACAAAATACAGGGACTGTTGTCATCTTTACTGTACTCGCATAGACTCCTGGGCCACCTCTCAGAATAGAATGGACCTGGAGGGAAGTGAAGGATGCCCAGAGTACACTCTTGAGAGGCTGGCATGCCAGGGTTACTGTGGTGAGGGCTGGATGGACGGCCAGTTTTCAGTATTAGTGAGAAACTAGATGATTGTGTTAAGTAATGGATATATCTTACCAAATTTTTAAGTAATTAAAAAGAGTGGTAAGGAAAACAAGCAGAGAATGAATAGACACAGAGTTAGAGACAAGATTTTGGAGGAAGCTTGAGCACTGTTCATATTCTTAGAAGAAGCTGGAGAGGAAGAAATTGAAACAGGTGCTGGAGACATGGCTCAGATTTGATACTGCTCTTCCAGAGGACTCAAGCTCACTTCCAGTACTCATGTCAGACCAGACTGTTCACAACCTCCTGAAACTCCAGCTCCAGGGGACCCAACATTCTCTTCTGACATCGCTGGCACAGCTCTCCCCCATGTGCATGCACCATATACATACACATATACACATAATTAAAAGTTTAAAAGCAAAACCAACAGAAGTGGGGAGCTAGTTACAAACAATGGTGCGATTAGGACACACTCAGTGTAACTCTAGGAGTCACAGTTGTTGGGATTCAACAAGGCAAGAATGCCTTAAGACTTTTGCCTGCAACTTGTTCGCAGAACGTCGTCATTTGGATTACTGTTGAGAGCATCCTAGCATACCAACAACAAGAAAGATAGTTTCATAAAAACTAACTGATAGAATGACTTCATTCAGCTTTGTATTTTGAAGCAAGAAAAATTACTAAAGTCTTCATATTAAAAAAAAATTCTTGTTAGTGTTACATTTTGTTAGCATAAAAAAAGTGAGGCATTTTGAATAGACATTAAGGTTTTAAGATTTTATTGAGTGTGAAGTTCTGAGGTTCTCTAAAAAAGTTTCTTCTTCCTTGAGAAGACTCCTCTCCCCCCACCCCCTCCCTGACCCATCCCCACACTAGGAAACCCTTGCTCTCCTGGAACTCTTACGTAGATCAGGTTGACCTAGAACTCAGAGATTCACTTGTCTGTTTCTGCTTGCCAAGGACTGGGTGTTTGCACATGGACTATCTTTCTCTTCTTTCCCCTCTGTTATAAAAGACTATAGTATTTCTCTTGTCTTTATTGTTTGTATTAGGTGTATGTTCTTTACAATATTACTTGTATTTTCTTTATACTTTTTTATTACATTTATTTATTGATGAGTAGGCATGTGCTGGTCAGAGGACAACTTGCAGGAGTTCCAGCCACCATGTAGGTGCCAGCTCAAACTTGGGTCCTCAGATTTGGAGGAAAGCACCTTCCTTCATCTGCTGAATCATCTTGCCACTCTTATTTACATCTTTGAGTATACCTCTTTGTGGTTTAATTGTATGTTTGTTTGGTTTTTAATTTTTAAAGGATTTTATTTATGTGTATCTGTGAGCACACATCTGTGCAAGTGGCCTCAGAGGCCAGGATAACATGGAACTGGGGTTATAGACAGTTGGGAACTGCCATGTAGGAAATTTAATATAGATCCTCTGGATAGTAGCTAGTGCCTTTACTGACTGAGCCATCTCTCCAGTCCCCACAGATAGTACTTTTATCAATAGAGTAATGTAATAGAAGAATTAAGAAATACGTAATGCAAGATAACTAGTGCTGTCTAGTGTACAGATACAGTGCTGTAGGAGTTCATAATGCTTAGATTATGTAATGCTATTATTCTGAATGGGCGGCTTTATATCCTTGCACTTAAAATGACCACAGGCATCTAGGGACATTCATAGTCATAAGAGGAGAGTGGATAAAAATTTCAGAAAGCCTTCTGATGTGTTGGGCTGTTGAATGAAAATTGGGGGTAGTATCAACTTTGGATTTTCAGTAAGTAGAAATCCTTATTAACTGTGAGGATGGCTTAGACTTATCTTTAATACTTTTTAATAGCTTGTACTTTTGTAATGTAAGGAAACTATCCACAGCAAAGGGTGAGTTTTTGTACGTTCTGAATAATGCATTAAAACTCAGTTTCTGTAGAATTCCTTTAAGAAGTTCTAAAAGATAGATGCCTAGAGGAGGATTCATTTTCTTTCAAATGCCTACAGCTTTGCCATTTTCTGTCAGCTTATGAGGTTGTAGGTATGCGTCATTAAGAAGCTAAGAGAATGTGTGTGGGGGCGTTCTGGAGTAGTTAATAGGAATTGTATTAAACTTTTAGGTTGTTTGGAGTAATACCAACATCTTAATACTAAGTATTTGTCTTTAAAAAGTAAAAGGAATTTACTTACTTCCAATAGTAAAGTCGACAACTGTACAATAAGTATTCTCATTACACAAAAGCACCAGCCAGTGGGAGACAAAGGTATTGGATGATACTCAGTCTCAGATCTAGTATTCACGTGAGAAACTCTTGAGCAGCTGGGCAGCTGGCTTAAGGTGGTCTCTATTTTAATACTAATGGCAAGAATTGTATGATTCTTTTTTTTTTTTTTTTTTTCCCCAAGACAGAGTTTCTCTATATAACAATCCTGGCTGTCCTGGAACTCACTTTGTAGACCAGGCTGGCCTCAAACTCACAGAGATCCACCTGTCCTATCAGTTTTGAAGTTGTTGTTGTTGTTGTTCTCCCCCCCCTCACCCCCTCCCCCTTTGAGACAGGGTTTCCTCTGTGCAGCAGTCCTGGCTGTCCTGCAACTGGCTTTGTGTAGACCAGATTGTCCTCGAATTCCCTGAGGTCCACTTGCCTTTGCCTCCCCAAGTGCTGGGATTAAAGACTTGCGTCACCATTGCTCTGCTGTCTTAATACTCTTTACAGATAGATATTGTTCTTGGGGACTTCAGATCATTGAGTTTTCAATTTCTTATTTTTAAAAATGTTTATGTTAATGTCACTACCTCTCTGAAATCCTAATTCTTGTAGATTCATTAGTGTTGAACCATTACTTCCTTATGCTTCAGTTCTTCACATACCCGCATTAAACAGTCCCTCCCAAATTAAAAAATAAAAGCTGAAGACACATTCAGCCTTTAAACTTAGTTGTTTCCTTACTCATTAACTTGGTAGTCTGCTTAGCCATATTGAAGATAGCATTTATATCTAGCAAAAATGCATTAAGCAAGTTCATACTTTGTTTATATAAAGAACAATAATTTTAGAGTCTTTGTTAGATAATTGACCTTAAAGTATATGAACATTTAAAGTAGTGAGGCCATTTTATCTAGGGATTGCTGGCATTTAAAATAATAAGATGAAGGAAATTGACATTTAAATCAATGAATTGCATCTTGTCAGCTCTTTTTAGCTCATTGCTTAAAATGTCAGGAAGCCATGGATAACAGGCAGGAAGGCTGTAGATATACAGTAGTGGCTCTGGAAGGCTCTTCTAACATAGTTACTACAACACTTGCTTTTAGTTCCTAGGTTTTTATACCCTGTGGTATGAATTAATAGCATTTGCACCTAAATTTAGATAATCAAGGCACATAGTAGGTATGTATTTAAATAGGAGTGGCTTTCAAAAGTCATCCTTTCATGTTTGTATTACACTTGGGAAATCCAGGCTGCTTTATTCTTCTGAAGTGAAGCTTGCCATTTGATTTTCCATTTCCTTTTCTTTCATTCTCTCGAGAAAATTAACTGCCATTTATTTAAGCCCCGTCCTCCAGTCTTACCTCCCCAGATGTAGGGTGACAAATGTTAGACTTGGTAAGAAATAGTAAGGAATGTTTAGCCTTACTATTTAAAAATTAACAGTTTATTGTTGCAAGGGCTAACTTCCATGCTGATATAAGTTTCTTGCATTGTTTATTCAGTAACACCTTTGCTATTCCAGGGATCCCTGGAGCTATGGTTGTTTTAAATCTGGGTGAAGTTTCACATTTCTTATGCTGTCACTAAGTCTTGCTCACAGGCTGCTTTTTAAGTATCATCAAGTTAAAAGAAGAGATTATACAGCAGAACTTGTATGTGGCTTGTATGACCTTAGGAATTAACTGTTCGACCCTTAACAGAACACTTCTTACTTTGAGTGGAACATTTACTCTTGTGCACATTTGGAACCTAGTATATTTACTACCCTGTAACTAATTTTTAGTGGTCTTTTCAAAATCGAGGTAGTATTTTTATACTGTAAAACTAATTCAAAGTGTAGGGTTAGGTGATTTTTGGTACATCTTTTCAGCTTTATATATATAAAACGACCAGCACAGTGATAGTTCCACTTACCCTGATGTCCTCCCTCCTTTGTAGTTCGTCCCTTCCCCAGACCTCCAGGCTTATACAATCCCTAGCATTTTATCTTTCTTAGAATTATGTATGATCCTGCAATGTGCAGTCTTACGTTTGACTGTTTTTGCTTGACATAAATATTCAGGCTACTATTTGCTTTTGTGTACAATGTTCTGTTCCTTTTTATTTTCTTTGTAGTTTTCCTTAGCATAGACATAACACAATTTAGCCCCTTATTATTAAATTTATTTTATGTATATGAGTGTCATGCATTTATGTGTATATACCGAATGTGTGCCTGTATGAGTGTGTGTATACCCAATGTGTGCCTGTGCCTGCCAGGGTCAGAAGAATCCAATACTATGGCACTGGAGTTACAGACTAGTGTGAGCTGCCATATGATGCTTGGAACTCAAATTCTGTCCTCTGCAAGAATAGTAAGTACTCTCAGCCACTGAGCCATCTTTGTCCTCAAGCTGTTCATTTTTTATGGACCTTTGAATTGTTAGATGATGACTATTATGACTTACTCATTTATAAGTCTCTTTGAGGGCATTGAGTCTATTTTCATGCTGAGTAGTATTGTATGCTACTCATCTATTAACCGCACAAGAGAACACCAGTGTTCCACATCATGCCAGTGTTAGGTGTTGTCAGTCTTCACATTATCCAGTGGTTATCTGTCTGTATTAGTATCTGATTCATGACAGTTTAAATTTTTTATTTCTTAGGGACCAAATGATGTTGAGATTTTCATTCTTATTCATCTCTCCCTGCTTTCTTTCCATTCCCTTCTCTGTTCATACATAGGTAGGTGTGTGTGTGTGTGTGTGTGTGTGTGTGTGTGTGTGTGTGTGTGTGTGTGTGTGTGTGTGTGTGTGTGTGTGTGTGTGTGTGCGCGCGCGCGCGAGCACACGTGCACACGTGCACATGCACGCATGATAAAAGATTTCTTTGGCTTGTTTGCTTAATAAGTTATAATCATTCTTTATAAACCTTTTGGTCAGGTGTGACTTACAGCTATTGTCTCCTCGGCTGTAGCTGGTTCCCTTACTCCCTCCCTCCTTCCCTCCCTCCCTCTTAAAGATTCATTCATTCAATTTATTTATTTGCCCATTTATTCTGGAAATCAAACTTAGGTCTCCAGGAATATGTGGTAAGTGTCTTTACCCACTGAGCCATCTCCCCAGCCCACTCAGGTATTTTCTTACAGTGGCACAAAATAGACTAAGATACACTCTATATTTGAAAACATCTTTTGGAGATTTTTTATTGCAGTGCCACTCCAAAAAGTAGTAAAGCACAATATTAGGTAATAAGAGGACATATTTTTAAAGTTTTCTTTCTTTCTTTCTTTCTTTCTTTCTTTCTTTCTTTCTTTCTTTCTTTCTTTTTTTTAAATGTGTATAGCCATTTTGCCTGCATGTATGTCTGTGCACCATGTGTGTACAATGCCAAGTAGGGTGGAAAAGGTCATTGGATCCCCTGTAGTTATATCAGGATCCCCTGTTGTGAACTATATGTGGTGCTAGGAATTAATCTTGGGTCCTCTGGAAGAGTAGCCAGTGCTCTTGATGTCTTATTGGAGAAGAGCTTAGCCAGTTCACTGTTGCTCCTTTAGAACTGGATGCTATTGCACCAATAACTGTATGGTTAATTACTCAGTACTGTGTGGTTACAATGATCAAGTGGATTTTGGAGACAGAATCAACTGTAGGTGTGAGCCGATTTGCCAACTTAACCTAAAGGAAGTAACTCCTAGAAAGATAGAAATTCCAAATTAGGCCTTCAACTTTTTTTTCTTACCAAAACCTTTTTAATAATTGGCACACCTAATGCCCTCTTTTTTTTTCTTAAGTTTACAGAACAGTATCACATTTCTGTTACTTTTTGCCATACCATATGTAATGCATCTATTTAAAATGCAGATGTGATAGAGGAGCAATACTGGAGTATTTTTTTGTTAATTTCTAGTCACTTGGCTGTTCAGTTCTGTTAGCTATATGCCACATAAATGTTGCTGTTTTTATTGGCTCTTTTTGTATTTTATATATGTTTATGTATGTGCAGCAAGGGACAGGACAGACAGTAAGCCATGTGTTATTGATGCATTATCTCTGCAAAAAATTTTTTTTTTCTGAGACAGGATTTCTCTTTATAGGCCAGGCTGTCCTGGAATTGAGCTTGCCTTTGCCTTATGAGTTGCTGGGATTAAAGGTGTGTACCACCTCACCTGGCTTGATATAAATTTGTAAAGCAGGGATGTGTAGGAGCAGTTGATTATAAGGATAATTAAAGCAAAACAAAGTGTATGATTTTGTTCTATTTTTAATCTTTCGTTATTGTTCTATATAAAAGCAAGTGGAACAGCCATTTAACTGAAAAAGTTATTTGTACATGTAGCGCAGTTGGACTTGACAGTGTATTCATTCTCATGTGGATAGAGTGCATAAGTTAATGGAGGTATCTTTCAGTTCCTAACCACCTTTTTTGAGACGGTCTCTTACTGAAACTGAAGATCACCATTCTGTTGGGCTGGACAGTCTGCCAGCAAGCCCTAGGGATCCAGTGTCTCTGCCTCTCCAGTGCTGATATTGTGGGCTATGCTTTGTCTGGCTTTTCTTCTGAGTGCTAAGGGTCTGAACTCAGGTTCTTGTTCTTGCATGACAGTAATTTTACTGATTACTGAACCATCTCCTCAGCCTCTCAAAGTAATTTTAAAACAACCATGTAGCACTGTCCAGTCACTAACTCTTATACACAAGCTCAAATATTCTTCTACAGATGAGATGGGCTTCAAGAACAGAAAACTGTTACTACTCTTTCTAGGTAGACAAATCAATAGAATTAGAAAGTACCTAAAGGCACTATTTTAAAAAACTTTTTTTTGTGAACAATTCAGAGGCAGCTGGTAGCTCCTTTTTAGTAACAATTGAAAAAGCTAACAATGAGCCAGGCATTGGTTTGCATGCTTTTTTAGTCCTGCACTTGGGAGATTGAGTCCCGTGGATTTCTGAGTTCAAGGCCAGTACATTCTACAAAACAAGTTCCAGAACAGCAAGGGCTAAACTGAGAAACCCTGTCTCAAAAAAAAAAAAAAAAAAAAGCCTTCCTGAAATCTAAGTTTCAAATATTAGTGACAGGTTTACCCCTGCAAAAATAAAAATGATCTCATTTTTGTTGCAGCATGCTTAGTATTTTATGTCCCAATATATGGCAATAACAGTAGAATAATCAACTAAGAGCTTGATGTGTGAACCAAGTATGGGCAGATCAGCTTGCAGTTTGGAGGAAGAACAGATAGACTGGAAGACAGCCAGACTTCACAGAGACACTAGTAGTCATAACAGTGTCCTCTAAGAAATGACATTAGGACCTACATGCTAAATTGATTGAGGTGAATGTACTCTTGCAATTTCAGTACTTTGGAGGTATAAGAAAGAGAATGATATGTTCAATTGAGCCGGGGCAAATACTAAGGCTCTGCTTCATATATGGGGAAAACCAGAACATTATCAATCATGTAAACCCAGCAACATAATACCTATAAGGCCACATTGCTCGTTTTCACTAGGTATGTGTGGAACATTCTCCAGGCTAGACCATGTATTAGGACATAAGATAGATTCTCCCCTGCAGTTCTGAGGATCAAACCCAGGGTTTTCAACATGCTGTGCATGTTTCTTAACTGAGCTACACCCCAGACCCTTAAATTAATACATTTTAAAAGGTTGAAATTTTACTAACTTTTCCAACAAGATGGAATGAAAATTAGAAACCTGTAACAGGAAATACAACGAATTCACAAGCATGGAAATTGAAACACTTTTGTTAGTAGATACAAGAACAGATCCCAGAAGAAATTATAGACTAGCTCAATGAACTAAAATAAAACTTGACATCTAATTACCAGTATAGATAATCTATGGTTTCAAATACCCACAGTAAAAAGGAAAAATTTCAAGCCAGTATCCTAATCACCCCCTTAAAGAAACTGAAAAAATATGAACAGACTAGTTGAAAACAAACAGAAAAATAAGTTCAGAGCACACATAAATAAAATAGTATAGAAAATGATAGAGAAAAAGATCAAGGGGCTAGAGATATGGCTCAGTAGTTAAGAACATTGGCTGTTCTTCTAGAGGACGTAGGTTCAAGCCCATATTGCAGCTCATAAGTGTTTTAATTTAAGCTCCAGGGGATCCTGTACTGACTCCTGGCCTCTGTGGGCACTGCATGCATGTACTGCATAAGACATACTTTCAGGCAAAACACCCATACATATAAAATAAAAATACTAAAAAGACCTCCAGCAATTATTTGAAAACATAAACAAGATTGATAAACTGATGCTTAAAAAAGAACAGACTCAATTAATCATGACTGATGATAGGGGAATTACCTCCAACTTTATGGCACTAAAACAGATTACATGGGGAAATATTATGAATAATTTATATGCTAAAAATTAAATAACTAGATGGTGTAAATTTCTAGAAAGACTAAAGTATCAAAAAATTTATTAATTTAAGAAATATGTTTGAACCAGGTGGTTGTGGTGCATGCCTTTAATCCCAGTACTCGGGAGGCAGAGGCAGGTGGATCTCTGTGAGTATAAGACCATCCTGGACTACAGAGGGTTCTAAGACAGTTAGGGCTGTTACACAGAGAAATCCTGTCTCAGAAAATAAAAAAAATAAAAAAAAAAAACAAAAAAGATACTTGAATAGATCTGTATTGTGAGTTGAATTGTGTCGTCCCCCTCCCCCCAAAAAAAAGTTGTGTTGAAGAAGAATAGTAACTGATGGTACTAATGAGTGTGACTTTATTTGAAAATTAGACCTTTGGAGCCTTAATATAGTCAGATTAAAATGAAGTGATGGTGGGTTGGTATGGTCCCTGAATCCAGTGACTTGGTGTCTTTATAAGCAAGGACAGAGTCTTGAAGGGAAAGACAAACATACAGAGGGAAAGGTATGTGTAAAGATAGAAGCAGAGGTTTGATTACATCATCATAAACTTGGAAATGCCAAAGGTTGTTAGCAATCATCAGAAGGTAGTAGCAAGTTCCAAGGACTTTTAGAGCCTTCAGAAAGGAAAGCACTCTACAAACACCAGTTTTGGACAAGTAGACTTCAGGACTGTGAGAATAAAACCTCTGCTGTTTGAGCCTTATGGTATTATGTTAAAACAGCCCTGTGAAATGAGTATAACCTAGAACAAATGAAGAGATTCAATTGGCATTTAAAAGGGAAAACTAAACATACTCATTGTTAGATGTTTCATAGAAATAGTCCCCACTTCCCCCTTTTTGTCTAATTAAAAGGGAAGGTTTTAGCTGGGGGGTGGTGTCAAAAACCTTTAATCCCAGCACTTGGGAGGCAGAGACTGGCGGATTTCTGTATGTTCAAGGCCAGCCTGGGCTCCAAAGCTACACAGAGAAACTCTGTCTCAAAAAAAAAAAAAAAAAAAAAAAAATCAGAAAAAAAGAGAAGGATTTAACTTTAACATAGTAAAACTGTATACAACAAGAACAGTCATCAAGTAAGAATTACAGTTACAATACCTAATTCATTTGTATTTGGCAAAATTAGAGAAAATATTCTTTTGTCTTTTTTTATCTTTCTGACTCCAAAGTTTAATACCAAATGCTACCTAATGACAGGGACCTCTGGCTGCCTGGACAGTCACCCTAAGTTCCTCTATATAACATTGGGGCATCCATCTTTGGCCTATAGGCCTAGAGTATCTGAGAGACTTTTCTCTGAAGCAGGAAATTTTGAAGGACTTTCTTACCTTATCTTGGCAAAGTTTGGCAGTCAGTTTCTTTTGCATCTTGCTGGTCCAGTTTGGACAGTATACTGTCAGCAGTTGAGGCACAATATTTTGTCCAAGTGGCTAGCTTTTGTCATAAGGAAAGCAAGTATCATCTGAGGTTCCTCTGATGCCCATCAACTTTTCTGACGTGGATTGGTGCTGTCAGGAGCAGATGTGTCTTACTGTCTTGAAAATCCTTAGATTATTAGACATATCAAATGCCATATTCTATAGGTCTTTGAAGTATTTGAAGACCATCTGTCTATCTAAATATATCTGTGTATGACTTTGAAAACATACCTAATATTAAGTTTGACTACTATAGATGACTGTTAATTTGTATACATTACATTTTAAATGAGCTACATAAACACAATACCCCAAACAAGAGTAGAAACATAAATACAGTATAACAAAATTAACTTAAATTTGTATTAACATACCACAATCCATACTATGGTGAAATATTTAAGACTAGTATCTGCTTTTTAAGTTTAAAAGTACATTTAATAATCTGACCTTTTATCCTGTCATTTTTTTTTTTTTGCAGAAAGAGATCCCTGAATCTAGTCACTTTTGTTCAGCCTTTTTCCTGACCATTACCAACTTGTAACCTCCTCCCCCTTAAATGATAATAAATATCTATAATCCATCTTTTGGGAATGTGGTCATCATGCTCTAGACTACTTCCTGTTTGGGGTCCCTGGTAATCTTTCGGGGAACCTTGAGACAATTAGGATAATATTAAGTATTGGCTGTAGTACTCTGTAAGACTGGGTCATCTCAGCCAGTAGTCAAGGTGTTTTGGATGCTGAATCACCTGGGCCATCTGATTTTATTGGTGTCTGGTCCCTTTGCTCTGAAAATACTCAAACATAAGGGTAACATGCATGTGTGTATTAATACAAATATAGACTGTGTTTTCTACACAAGTTAGCCAAAGATGATTTTTTTGTTTTATGTTTGAGCAGGTAAAGTATACATCATGTATCTTGTAGTTCTTCCAGGTTTATTTCCCTATGTTTGTAGTCAAGATTTTCGTGGGGTCTTCCCCAATCAAACCTGATCATCTTTAACCTGTAATGAATCCATAGCCTCTCATTTCCCGTAAAAATAAAAGCATAACCTATTCCCCAAAGTAACATATCTTTTGACTTCCAATTTGAAGCCAAGACATTTAAAAAATAAATAGGTTGGTTTAATCCAGCAGTTTTTATAATCCAGTGTGTCTTAACTGCTGCGGTTCCTTCCTCATCAGTCAAAAACATTCAAAGACAACACAATAACAAACAGTATCTTGAAAAAAAATACAGCAATATTGTGTATTTCATGGTTTTTGTTTTTTTCAATTGATTTACTCCCTTTGTAGGGACTTTACATTTTAAAATTATATATTTTTTTATACCTTCTCTTCTCCCCCAAGCTTATGTATAAGATTAAACACATTGTAACTTCCTTAGAGGTGTTTCCTGTCTTTACTGAGCATCAGTACTGTTTTACTCACATGAGACAAATCTTAAACTGTTATGTCAGCCACCGGAGTTGCATGCCATTAGTGCATGGCAGCTGATGACTGGCTCTTCCTGCAGGCAGCTGCTGGGAGACACAACCTGGTACTGCTGGTGGCATGAGAGACCCAAGACTAGGAAGCTATGTTTGGCTCTGTTTCTGTGCATTTAGAAACCCCCCCCTTTTTTTTTGGAGGGGGGAAGCTTTCTCAGACTTTCTGTGGATGTGTGTGACCCTGGACATTGGGTGCGTTTGGAGGTGGACTTTTCTTTGCCATTTCCACAGAGACTCAATATTAATTATAAATGTGCTCAGCCGATAGCTTAGGCTTATTACTAACTAGCTCTTAAAAGTGAAATTAGCCCATTCCTTATCTAAGTTCTGCCACATGACTCATGGCTTGTTACCTCATTTTGTTCATGTCCTATTTCCTCAGTGTCTGGCTAGTGACTCTCCTGACTCTACCCTTCTTCCCAGAATTCTCGTCTAGCTCTCTTGCCCAGGAATAGGCTAGTCAGTTTTTTTATTTCTATTTTTATTATTATTATCATTATTATTATTATGCTAATTCGAGTGACAGATCTTGACTGTGTCCAAAAGGATTATTCTGCGCACACCTATAGTCTGGAGTTTGGAGAAATAGCACAGCAGTTCAGAGCACTGGCTGTTCTTTTAGAAAAGAAGACCCAGGTTTGGTTCCCAGTACTCACATAGTGGTTTATAACCGTCTGTAACTCCAGATCCAGAGGATCTGATGGTGCCTTCTGAGTTCCGTGGACACCAGGAACATACATGCATGTTGACAAACACTGGTACAGATAAAATAAAGAAAAACTATGGATTCTGGTCTTACCAGATATTTAAATTATTAATACTAATTCTCGATTAACTTTTCCAAAGGATGGGAGGGAAGTCCCCCCCACCTTTTTAAAGGAATCTATTATTACCCATACGAAACCAGGCAGAATCATCACTGAAGATTACAGAATATTAGGGATACCAATAGTGAAGACTCCTCAGCATCTAGCAGCATATAAAAGTTCAAATATATCATTATCTAGTGAGATTTACTTCAGGGTTGGAAGATTATTTTAATAACCCAAGATCAATTAATGTAATTCAGTGTCTTACTAAAATAAATGGCACACATCATACAACTTAAAAAAGTGTGACCAAAATAAAGTTTTTCACAACTTGCTGCAAAAGCACTTAATACCAAAAGACTGAAACAGTTTCTCCCTAAGATGAGGAATAACATAGTACAATCTGTGATCAATACTTCCATTGAACTTCATTTTAGGAACTTCTATCTAGAGTAATATGGCAATTAAAAACAACCAATATATATATGGGGGACATGTATAAAACTTTATTCTATATTGAGTTTTAAGTTGTGTTTGAATGTCTTTATATGTATGTATTGATGTTTTGGCTGCATGTTGTGTATCACTTGTGTGCCTAGTGCCCCAGGGAATCTGACATCCACTTCTGGTTTCCATGTGTATATACATATATACACTTGCACATACCTTAAAAAAAAGAATGAAAAAGAGGGGTAGGTTTATAGCTGTCGTGTGTGAGGTGCTAGGTTAGATCCTCTACTGCTAAAACACGCACATACTCACACAAATATTAATTGCTGCAAACAGTGGCACTGAGAAAACTCACAGAATAGGGAGAAAATACTTTAATATGCCTGATAACAGACATAGAATATGTCGAGAACTATTAGCAATAAAAACATAGTCTAATATGTGAGCAGATAATCTTAATCTTCAAAGATGTATTCAGATGATCAAAGAACACAGAAAAGGCTTGACATCATATGATGGTAACCTAAACCAAAGCATAACATAATAGCACTTTTCTCTTAGAATGGCATCTTAGTTAGGGTTTCTATTGCTGTGAAGAGAAAGCATTGCTGCAGCAACTCTTACAAAGAAAAACATTTAGTTGGGGTGGCTCACATAAAGGTTCAGAAGTTCAGTTCATTACCATCATGGTGGAGAGCATGGCAGCATGTGGGCAGACGTGTTGCTGGTGTAGTAGCTGGGAGTCCTACCTCTTGTAGGCAGCAAGAAATTGACTGAGGCACTGGGCAGTAAGTATCCTGAGCATAGGTAACTGCAAAGCTCACCCACCCCCACAGTAACACATATCCTCCATCAAGGACATAGCCACTCCAACAAAGCCACACCTCCTAATAGTACCTCTCCCTAAGAGATGATAGGGGCCAATTACATTCAAACTACCACAAATGATTAAAAAAAAAAAAAAAAAAGTATTCATGACTACATGGGAAACTTGGAAACTCCATACAGCTACTTTGATACTTCTGCAAATGCTAAACATAGTTAGCATATGATCCAGAGATTACCTCTTAACTGTGTAGCTAAAAAATAAAAATAGGCATCCACACAAAAACTTGAGTACTTGATACTCTCATTACTTATGTGATAGTGGAAACTGTCCAAATACTCATCAGCTGTTAAATGGATAAGATGTGGTATAGCAATAAAATGGAATGTTCATTTAGCAATAAAAGGAAATGCCAACATCTGCCATGATATAGATGAACCTTGAAATTATATTCTAGGAGAAAATGCCACCCCCTCCAAAAATAATAAAAGGCTACATTTAGATGATGTAAAGTATAACTGGCTGCTTAGGGCTGGGTGCAAGCAGGGGAATGGAGGTTGGGTGTTAGTGGGATACAAATATTCACATTGTGATAGTAACAATTTATAGATATAAATGAAATCTATTGGGTTTTACATTGCGTGGGTGAGTTGTATCATTGAATTATATCTTGATAAAAGCTTAACTGTGAAACAAATAGGTATGATAATTATAATGGGGAAATTATAGGAAGTGGTTGCAAACATTAGTGTCTGTATTTTAAATTTTGGAGGAGTTTGTGGGTTATAATGTGCTCTCAATTCTTATACACATTTTATTGTGTGAAGTATGACCTTTCTTGTTTCGAAAGCTTCTTTAAGTAGTCTGTGGTTAAGTAAATGCATAAGTTTAAACACTGCAGTGGTGTGGAAGGAGTGTGAACACAGGACTCAAAGGATGCTTAGAAGGCATACTGTGCATCTCTCTATTTTACTTTCTGTGGTCACCGTCATTGTTCTGGTCTCCTGTTTACTTGTGAGAGGCAAGACTGGAAGTCAAGTACTGTCTGAGCACTATCAGCTTACCACAGTGTTCCAGCTGCCTTAAAATGAAGTGTTGGGAGTCTCTGGTATAAGTTGATTGCAGAATTTTGGAAACTTTTAATTCCTATCTTATTTCATGTGTGTTATGTTCAAGCACATACATGCCATGACTAAAATACTGAAATGTAACTTGCAGCAGGTCGTGTGTGGTTTCTGTTGACTATCATAGTGCTAGTTTTGACTTACCAGTTTAACAACCCAGTAAGATGCGAGAGCTACTATTACAATACAGTTATTTGGGAGCAGAATTTAATTTTAAGTATTTAAACAGATGAAAAGTTTCTAAGTATTTTAATTGTTAATAGTTTGTCTTACTGGCTAGTAACACTGGTCTTTATGCAACTGTGCTTTGGAAATTTTTTAATGGGGAGAGATTTTATACAAACATTTCACACGATATTTTTGCAGGGACACTTAGTCGGTCTGGATGAGCCAGCTTCCGGAGCTGGGCAAGAAGCTTTGCTTAAACAAGAGCACGCAAAAGTTACTCGACTCCAGAGACAAGCAGAAGAGTTCCTCAATGCAGTCTTTTATAGAAAAGGTTGGTTTCAGTGGCACACTACACAGCCTGCTTGTCTTATATTAATCTCCATAATTTTAGTGACATTTTAAGTTACTCTTAGAACATTTCTCAATTCCTTTATCACATTAAGTTTGGAATAAGGTTAAGACAACCTGTTGCCCTCTTTAATTCTCAAGTGGGGGTTTTAGTTAAATTTATTGTGAAACTCTGCAATTTGTTAGACAAGTTTTAGAAATATAAAATACTCTGATTAAATCCTTAACAAGTATAAAAACCAGTTTTGTAAATTGAAAATCTGACCTGAAATTTCATTTAAAGTGAAAATGTAGTTGAATCTTAGAGTTGTAAGCATTTTGTAAGCATTTATATAATCTTCCAAAATATATTTATTTTTATTTTATATGTGTGAGTATTTTACCTGAATGTATGTATTTGCACCATGTGTGTGCTTGTTCTCACAGGTCAGGATAGGGCATCAGATCCCTTGGAACTGGAGTTTCGGTGGTTGTGAATACTTTAGGTGCTGGAAACTGAATCTGAAACCTTTCCAAGAGCAACAAGTGCTCCTAACTTCAGAGTCATTGCTCCAGCCTCATTGATATAACCTCATTGTGCTCATTTTTTTTTTTTTTAACTTACTAAGTAGGAAACTGTATACTAATAAAACTTACATCTTGTGTGGAATTTAGTAGAATTTAATAGCTCCCTCTAGGATTTCCAACATATCTTTTTCCTTAAGGAAGTTTGTTTTATATTGGTTTTGAAAAGCAGTCTCCAGTCTTGTCCAACCCATGACTCTCAGGCCACATGTAGCAGAGGATAGCTATGAATGTGGTCTAACAAAAAATTGCAAACATAGCTTAGGACATTATGAGATTAAAAAAAACTTTTACAATTGATTTGATTACAGCATTATGTTGCAATGTCAAAAAGAAGCATGCATCTGTCTTGAGGTTTAGGAATTCTTAGAGAGTCAGTTCTTCTATTTCTTAAAAAAACTTTAAAAGTATTCATTTCATTTTACAAATGAATGTTTTTCCTGCGTGTATGTATGTATGTGTACCACATGTGTGCTTGGTGCTCTTGAAGGTTCCATACCCTGGAAATGGAATTATAGATGATTGTGAGCTATCATGTGGGTGCTGGAAATCAAATCCCAGTTCCCTGCAAGAACAAACACTCTTAATCATGGAGCCATCTTTCCAACCCTTTTCTTTCTGTCTTGCCTTTTAATGCTGTTGTCAGTCTGTCCATCTATTGTGGCCCACCCTATCCCTGCCTCCCACCCCACACTCCTCCTTCAGGGTCTCACTATGTAGCTCTGGCTGCCATGGACTCACTCTGTGGTTCAGGTTGTCCTGGAACTCACAGAGATCTGTCTGCCTGCCTCTGACCTTGGTGCTGGGATTAAAGGTGTATGTCACTACACCCAGCTTCTTTATCTGCATAACCTCTTTATGATCTTGTTTTTAACTGGTAAAGAGTCTCTCTCTCTCTCTCTCTCTCTCTCTCTCTCTCTCTCTCTCTCTCGCTCGCTCTCTCGCTCTCTCGCTCTCTTGCTCTCTCTCCCCGCCTCCCCCCTCCCTCCCTCCCTCCCTCCCTACCTCCCTCCCTCCCCCCCTCCTTCCCCCTCCTCCCTCCCTCCCTCCCTCCCTCCCTTCTCTCTCTCTCTCTCGCTCTCTCGCTCTCTCTCCCCCCTCCTTCCCTCCCTCCCTCCCTCCCTCCCTCTCCCCAATATGTACTATTGTCTAACCTACAATTAACTGGAGATCCTCCTGCCTCTGTCTCCCAAATGCAGATTTAAAGTTGTGTGCCACTATGTCCAATAGAGTCTTCATCGTCAGTAAATTTTTTCTGGGTTAATTTCTGTTTTTAATTACACATTCCTTCTCCTGCTAAGGCAGAGGTGATTGTGATAGTTGCTCAAAATGTTTCCTACAAGGTAGACTAGTAGTGCGCACTTGTAATCCATGAAGTTGGAAAGATGGATGGGAAGTTCTTCAGTTTTAGGCCAGCCGGAATGAGAAGGGAAAAAGGAGTTCTTGGTATTACTGATTATCTTGGGTACATTTAACTCTCAGCTGATACAGATAGCCGTTTCCTTTGGTGCATTCACATGTCCACTGATACTTTTGACCACACATTCCTCCTTCTCAAGGTTGACAGTGCACTAGTAGCTTGAAATAGGATTCTAATAGTAAGTTACTGTTGGATATCAGTTGTCCTGCTTAGTGTGGTCAGTGTGTTCAGAACATTACTGAGGTGAGATGTCCTGTAAACTTAGGATATTCCTCAACTAAGTTTGTTGTTTGGTGAAAAACACATGTTTTTGTATTTTCATTGTTCCATCAGATTCTCAGGCACATCAAATTTTTAAGCATGCCACCACTTACTTTTAATACTTACTCATTGGCACTCTGACCTAAATCTCCCAGATGAGTCTTTCAGGTTTGCTTTATCAGATTGAGTGCTCCAGCTTCAAATTATGGTGTTTTTTTTTTAAAGTAATTTATGAATATTTGATTGTTTTAGCAAAGGAATTCACATAGTCAGGTGTGGTATCCTTCTTTACTCTCTGCAGGCTAATGAGTTCCAGGACAGCCTGGTCTCCTGACAGTCAGGGCTACATAGTGAGACCTTGTCTCACTAAAAGGGTGGGGAGATTGGCATCTACGGTGTAAACTAGTAGCATCTTATTATGTAAATATGTTTGCAGTTGTTCTCCACTAGCGTGTATACAGTGTCCTTGGTCTGTATGTTGTTTTAGCAACCTTTTAAACTACAGAAACTTTCTCCCTAGAGTACATTTCCTACATATTTCTTGGTTAGAAGGCATTGACATAGTAGATTCCTTCAGTGACATTCTACCCTACTTAGTTCCATGCCTTTGTCCTAAAAGAATAACTTACATTGAAGTTCTTATAAGCTGTTGGTTCATAATTTTTACAGTAGGAATTCTTACTGTAAATTTTAGGATTTCAAGAGATCAAATTTGTATGAAACTTCAGTTATTTTTATATTGGTTGTACACTCGTGTGATGTGCTTACAAAAAGAAACTTTGGAATTAGAAGTTCTTTCTCTTTGCTTTATATGTCAATATTGTTACTTTATAGGTATTTTATTAATCTTCATGAAATTATCTCAGAGATGGAAATTTGCATGCTGTAATGTCAAAAATGGACAGGTATCTAGGACGATGGCAATGAGTTTTTTTCCGAAGAGAATAGTTTGTGTAACTGGAGATTGGCTTTCTCATATCCTAAATACTAATGAGTGTGAAAATGTTTTTAAGTTTCAGATTTTGGAATCTTTGTGTGACCTTTACCAGTTGAGAATTCTAGTCTGAAAACCCATATTCAAACATTTTTGACTCTCATGTCAACACTTGAAAGATTGGAATTTCATAGCATTTTGCAGTTCAGATTTTTATGTTTGCCATGTTTAACCTTTAATTGTGTTTGGATTGAGTTTGTCCGAGGGTTGTAAATTGTTTATTTTAAGTAATTATGTAGGAGTTTTGTATAGCTAATTAGGAATATACATGCAGTAAAAGTAGTCTTTGTGATTGGGCCTATATAACAAGTTCTAAGAAGAGGACTCACTATATATACCACTCACAGTTATCATAATCACATTCTTTTTCCAGCCTGCTTTGTTACCTGTGTTAAAAGTTTTGATAATTCTGCCAGCTGTGGTGGCCTTTAATCCCAGCATTTGGGAGGCAAAGGCAAATGGATCTCTGTGAGTTCAAGGCCAGATTTGTCTACACAGTAAGCTTCAGGGCAGCTAGGGTTGGGGGTGGGGTGGCATCCTATCTCAAAGAAAGATTTGCTTAATTTTTTAAAATAGTATTTGCATTTTGAAATATACCACTGGCTGTGCTGTATGAGAGGGTTTGTTTGTGTGTTTTTTTGTTTGTTTGTTTGTTTTTGGAGACAGGGTCTCAGTGTAGCTCTGGCTATGCTAGAGTTCACTGAGTAGACCAGCCTGGTCTCCAGTTTATGGAAAACAGTTGGTCTCTGCCTCTGGAGCGCTGGGTACCACATCCAGCTGTGCTGTGTTGTGCTGAAGCAGTTCCGTGTCTATCTGTATGTTCTCCTCCTTGCACTAATGGTGATTGCTTTTACTTGACTCAGTTGTGTTTCCCTAGGTATGGCCACAATTACAGATGCTTTAAGAATGAATACATTCAAGAAACCCTTAGAATATAGAAAACTTTAAATGGCATTGATGTCAGTCATATGCATTGAATATTTTGTCTCACAGCTATGGTATTCATCAATAAAAGGACAAGATATAATACTGGCTTTTAAACATCCAAGGTGGAACTTAGTAGTTCTTATCATGAAATCTTTTACTTACCATAAAACTCTTCAATATTTATTAATTAACACAGAAATCCCACAAATTGCTGTATTTTGCCATATATTTGGCAATTTTCTTTTTTATTACATATTCTCCTGCTTTCCATGAGGTAAAAACTTACCTCATATATACCACTAATATTGATGTTTTATATATTATTATATAGAGAGATTATATGTTATGTAGGAGAAATAGGTCTTAACACACACTTTTAAACCCAGTAGTTGGGAAGCAGAGGCAGGAGGATCTCTGGGTTTGAAGCTAGCCTGATCTATAGAGTGACTTCCGGAACAGCAAGGGATACACAGAGAAACTCTATCTCGAAACAACACCTCCCCCACCCCTGCCATAGAAAGAAAATTCCGAAGCCAGGCGTGATCCTTGTGCCTTTAATCCTAGGTGATAGAAGTAGGCAGATTGTTGAGTTCCAGGCCAGCTTGGTCTACATAGTGAGTTACAGGCCATCCAAGGCTAAATAATGAAACTCTGTCTCCAAAAATAAATAAGATTACCCATGTTAGGGGCTGGAGAGATGGCTCAGCAGTTAAGAGCACTTGCTGCTTTTGGCAGAGGACATGGGTCCATCCAGTTCTTGGCATATACATAGCTACTCAAAACCACTTGTAATTCCAGTTCCAAAGCTCTTCTGACTTATACAGGCTTCAGACATAGGTAGTAATTTGTTTATTTGTGTTAATTTATATTAATGTTTATTTAAAACACACACACACACACACAGAGTAAATTTCAAAAGGGCTGCCTAGATGACTTGGTGGATAAGGCTGCTTTTGCTGTCAAGCCTGACAACCCAGGTTGGATACCCAAGACTCCCATGATGAAAGAAGAGAATTGACTCCTGCAAATTGTCCTTTGACCTCCATGACACTAGTGCCACACACACACACACACAAATTGAGTGAATAAAAATATTTTTAAAGGCACTATATGGCTCCAATTTTATTAAATATCTTTTTTTCTAAACTGATTGCAAAACTGAATATTTATAGAGGAACTGTGGGGTTATTAAATATGGCTTAGGTAGGTAGAAACATGTAGAGCAAGTCCCTAGATAAAAGTGTCACTTCATGAACATTTTCTGTTTTCAGTTATTGTTCTTTGGCATCTGTTAGGAGCCTTGTGGTGTTTTGATGATTTGTTCTTATTGTGGAGGTTTTATATTTTAGTAGTAATTTAAAAAATCCTATTCTCTTTAACTTTATAAATCAACCTCTAGAGTTCCTCACATTTCTAAACTCTTATGAACACTTATTTGCTTTTCTAGTAAATCAACTCTTATAAAGGCCCTGGGTAGGCCTTGGGGAGTCAGTGTACCAGAAGAGCATTAAGGTCAAGAGAAAAATAATAAGTTTTATTAGTAACCACCTTCCTAATTTATGACACACTTCTTTTAAAGATGTCAGTTGGTAATTGATTTGATTGTTATATTTAGTACCCATATAAATTGAACAGACACTTTATACCAGACAAGATTAGGGATACAGAAATCAGATGCCGTTCCTAGGGGATTATAGAAATGTGAAGATGACAGGTTTACATAGATTGTTTCCCCCTTTGAAATTGAAGACCCTTTCTAGTTGGTGAATTCCTGTGTCCTTTGTTTTGAATTAACATTGTCTAAATATTGACTACTTGGTGTTTATCTCATTACTTTCATAGCTATTCTCTGAATGTTGGCAGGTTATATTTAAAGAACTTGTGGAAAACACATGGTCTTCAGTTTTTGAAATGTGACATTTAAACTCCTGGTTAGGAGTTGTAAAATCATGGTTCCCAGAGCACCAGCAGCTGTCAGCTTATTGGGAATGCCATTTCTTGAGCCATCTTCAAGCTGTTGAATCAGAAACTGTAGGGACAGCACCAAACAATCTTTTCATGGATCTTGAAATTACATCCTGGATCCTAAAGTTAAATAAAGTCTTGTTATTCCTTTAGTCATTAATAAGAAGTAAATTAAGCACCCATAGATTCAGTAACCCTTGCTTGAAGGATGTGAGGAGATAGTGAAGGGAAAACTTGGCATTATCTATAGATGCTGACAGTAACTGTTTCCCAAGAGAGGGCTTAGGCATTTCCATACCAGGTAAGTGATTCTTACCAAAAGATACCATTTGCTATCCCTGTATTTAACTTTATAAACGTAGGGGTAAATTGTTTATAAATACTTATATGAAAATTTTATTTTCAATAATCTATGATCTAAATGCTTACCAATTAATATAAATAAATGGTGAATACAATTGTTAGGATGCTAGATTAATTTAAAGCAACACTAAAGTGAAGTTTTGTGTTTTCTTGAAAGCTGTCTTTTTTTTCCCCCTTAGTTCATTGTCCCACTTTAAAAGTAAATAAATCTTTGTTTACAGACAGTCCCTGGGTCTCCGACCCCAATATTCCCCTAGTGGCCCGTGAGATCATGCAGCGAATGATCCAACAATTTGCTGCTGAATATACCTCAAAAAATAGCTCTACTCAGGACCCCAGCCAGCCCAATAGCACAAAGAACCAAAGCCTGCCGAAAGCATCTCCAGTCACCACCTCTCCCACGGCTGCAACTACTCAGAACCCTGTGCTCAGCAAACTTCTCATGGCTGACCAAGACTCACCTCTGGACCTTACTGTCAGAAAGTCTCAGTCAGAACCTAGCGAACAAGGTATGGTTTAATGTCATGGTCTCCTCTGTCCAATCAGAAGACTTTAATTTGGGGAGAAAGAAAATTGCAAATAGGGTACCAGCAACAAGAATAGGATAGTCTATAATGTGATTCTAATTGGTCATGGGTCTGTGCTCCTGTGTGTCCCAACTACATGAGCTGAGGCAGGAACATCATCTGGGCAGCATGGTGAGACTTTGTCTTAAAAATAAAATAATTTCTTTCTTAAATTGTGCTGACTATTCAGTGCTAGAGAGATACAGATAGCATTGTTATAGTCTTAACCCATCAGCAGGTGGTGATTGTGATGGATCTACACAGGCAAGTCAGGCATATAGGAAAGTCAGACAATTGTTTTCAAACGTTAGCATAAGAGTAATATAAAGTGTTTTCATTTTCCAAAATAATATATCAGACTCATAAAACTGTAAAAAGGCAAATTTCTGTATTTATTCCCAGTATTATAGTATTAGTACCTATCTGAAAAACACTCTTTGCTTGGAAGTTACATTCTACAAATGAGATGTAAAAATATGTATTGTAATTCAAAATATCAGGCTAGGTATGGTAATGCACACCTTTAGTCCCAGCCCTTGGGAGGCACAGGCAGGAGGATCTCTGAGTTCAAAGCCAGCCTAGCCTGCCAGTCCAGCAAGGGCTGCATAAGACTTAGCTTTAAAAATATAAATAGTATTATAAATAAAAGTCAGTTTAGATTGTTAAGCATAATATATACCCATATACTAAATCAAGGAAATAACTTGAAGATATTTTCAAAATAAGTTTTATTAAGGACTCAAACAGTGAAAATATTAAGAGGTTATCAGTTTTGTTCAGATGTTTCTTGTGTCTCTGACGTGTATTTTAAATAGATGAAAAATCTCTGCTGCTTTGTGTTCTCACAATGTGTTGTCAGCAGTTGTGCAACTGAGGCACTGTTTGAACTTCTAAAGTGACTATAATTGGTGGGCTCTTAGGAAAAAGATTTTATTGTCTTCGAAACTTAAGAATAGCAGAAAAGGTATGTTATGTACAAATTTATTGCAAAGAAATACCTTTAGTTTTAGAAAGAAATTTTTTTCAAATAATCTCTTCAAAAGGACCCTTATTTTAAGTAATGTATGAAGATATCCCCTCTATGGACTGGCGTTATTTACCTATTGAAGTATGTATTTGAGTAGGCTTTCTTTTTCTCCCTTTTCTCCCTGTTGGATATAGTGAACAGTAAACAAAATGTCTTGTTTTGAGAACAGCCCATATAGGAGCCCTTTCAGCCCTCTCTGTTCACACTGGCCAGTGCACCTTTGGTTACGGCATTTACAAACTTGTGTCTTTTGGGGGTTTTGTTTTTTGTTTTTTTTTTCCAGACAGGGTTTCACTGGGTAGCCCTGGCTGTCCTGGAACTCATTCTGTAGACCAGGCTGGCCTCTCACTCACAAGATCCTCCTGCTGGCCTCTGCCTTCTGGGAGTCCTGGGACTAAAGACCCGCACCACCACTGCCCTGCATTTTTCTGTTTTATTGCTACAAAATGGTATTTTCACTAAAAAATCTCTTGACTCTGAATACTGCATTAGAAGCTTCAGATTTACAAAAGAGCGACAGCATGGAGATGTATGCTGAGTTACAGTAGCGGTCCAGTTAGAGATACACTAAGACTGCGCTTACTTTGTAGGTATTCAATTGGGTATTAGATACTTAATAAGACGCTACTTGGTTCTTTAACATAAGTTATATTTGTAGATGTTTTAGTGATGTCTAAAAACAAAATTTTATGTGAGGCTGGGCTTTTTAAAATTTAGAGGTTTAGTTGCATATTTCTAACAACTCGAAATGGGAAGTTGAAATGTCCTACGATTCAAGTTTTAAGTTGATCCAATCCAGGATTTATTGTTGATGTAGATACCAAGACTTTCCTCCCTGCTAGTTAGAAATCAAAATCAGAAGCTCTGAATTGTCTTTCTTAACTCTGGATAGAATGGCAACTTGGGAAGTTGTCAAGTTATGTCTATAAAGGGAAAATTAACTTTGAGGAAAAGAAAGTCTTTAATTTTATGTATTAATGTACAAATCTGTGCTACATCTTGTTTTTAGGTTACACTTTCAAGTTGGTATGATATTAAGATTTTTTTTTTTTTACCAAATTTGAACACCATTTAAAAATACTTATCAATTGAAATTTGAGTTTGCAGGGTCTTTCTTAAAATACTTTTTTTTTTTTTTCAAAAAAATAGTTAGCTGGCACTAATAGCGCACACCTTTAATCCCAGCACTTGGGAGGTAGGCTGGGTAGGCTGATCTTTTGAGTTTGAAGCCAGCCTGGTATACAAAGCAAGTTCCAGGACAGTCAAGACTACACAGAGAAACCCTGTCTTCATAAACAACAGCAGAATAATTAAAATACTTAAATATTATAAACTATTAAGTGATTTATTCCTTCACATTATCTTGTGTATATCTTGTGAAATAAAATCAAGTCATTTACAAATAATTTCCTGACTATTGAAGTTTGTGTGCTTTTGGAACTTAAAGTAGATAAATCTTGAGGAATTGGGGATACAGGTTTTTAAAATACACATACATTGGAATAAAGGTTTAAAAAATGAAGTATAATAATTCTAGTGCAGAACCCATGCTGTGTAACTAATGTTTCCAATATCTCATGTACCTTAACATCTTCTATAATGTTTTAACTTTCTTTTGCCCTGTTCACAAAGTATTTAGCCCTGAGAAATAGATATATATTATGTGTACAATAGTGTAACATGCTTTGCTAAATTCATGTTTCTCTGGAAGAAACTTACCTTGATTTTTTTTTTAATTGGATATAATACCTCAGTATGGCAAAAGTTTTTAGGCTTATCTCCTAGTTTTTAGTATATGCAGTCCACAATTGTTTCAGTTCTTAATGTCGTCAGTTATTTCTTTGTGTCTCTACAGACGGTGTACTTGATTTATCTACTAAGAAAAGTCCATGTGCTAGTAGCACTTCCCTGAGCCATTCTTCAGGCTGCTCCAGTACTCAAGGGAACGGGTAAGGGAAAACATTTATAGCCTTCCACAGTTAGATAGTCTACCAAAGGCGAGTCATCCAGTTTTCCCTGAGCTTTATAAAAACTTACCCTTCAGCTTAACAATCTTGCAGGTGAGCCTTTCATAAAATGGCTCAGTTTATCAGTGAAGCAAAAGTGTATCTTTGGGCCTTTTGTCAGTGTTTTGGAGTGTGGAACCTGTGCTAGATAATTGCTAAGTGTATAAGTGAAGAGTGTTAATATGTGTTCAAGTTGTTGAATGAAAATTGGGCTCCAGTGTTTCTTTTGGTTTCCCCAGTGAAGTGTGTGTTAATTAATGTGTGTTTATTTTTGTTGTTTTGGTTTGGTTTTTGGTTTTATTGGCTGTTGATTTGATGAACTGCAGCTTTAATTTTATGGCAGTTCAGAAAATGTAATTGTATGTGATTTTGTTTTTAAAAGAATGTTGTAGATAGATGAGTAACCATCTTATGTTGCCATACATTATTATATACTCAGTTTGATAACTCTTAGGCCCACAGTGAATTCTGTGACCACAAAATAGTGAAAGAATTACATAATTTTCATGATGTGTATCTAGTAACCATTTTGATAAAGTATATATTAGTAAATATTTAGACACCATAGTAGAAAATTCTAATACCTAGATATGAAAAATTATGTTGACGAGTTTAAATTAGTTAATAGTGTATGCCTTAAACTTTTTAATACTGTTGATATGGGGAGTGTTTTAGACACTAAAGGAATAACTAGGCACTAAATGGACTTTTTCCACCCTACTATTAATTACTTTCAAACTGAAAGTAATTGCCTATTTTCTCCTAAATTCCATTAACTTCCTTCCCTCCCACTCTATTTAGTCTAAAACACTACTCTCTTCTCTTATGGTTTAATATAAGCTCTTTTTAGAATTCCCTTGTGTGTATTCTAAATATAATCCAGCATGATCCCAAGTTATCTGGGTCCCTTTTCAACACCAAAAACACTTGAATTGTGTAAGAGCGTTCCTAGTAGAAGCCCAAGCAGTTTCCGTAAATAAATCCCTTGTTGAAGATTTACCTTAAATCTGGCTGCCAGATTCGTGTACTGTATTGTTTAAGCTGCCGTGTTCATTCCTCTGAGTGGGAGATATTTTCTACTTGGTTTTGTTTCATGGTAGATAAATTCATCAGCAATACTGCCTGTCTTTCAATTGAATATTCAGTGTTACTGTGTTGATGGTGGCAATGGTTGTAAAATCTGGGGGAATGTAGTTTATCATTCATTTCTGTAAAATTCCAATTTTGGGCTTCACTGATGGAATCATTCCTCTTAGGAATGCGGTGCCAGCTACCAGTCTTAAAATCAATAATCTTTCTCTGTTACAAAAATTAAAATTTTATGAATTAGGGACCAGGGAGATGGCTCAGTTGCAGAAGAGCCTGCCACACACACATGAAAATTCTCTAAAACCTCGGTGAGGGCTACACAACCTCATGAAAGTGCTGAGAACTATAGACTCATATGCTTCATTTTATTTTTAGTGTTTTGGGGATTTTTGTTTGTTTGTTTTCTGAGACAAGTCTCTCGATGTAGTCCTGGCTGCCCTGGAGCTCACCCACATTTTGTATCTCTATCACCCACAGGTGGCAGAGCTACCAACTTGTCTGTAACCCCATATCAGGGGAGGAGGGAGTGGGCAGAGACAGAAGGATCCCTGGAGGTCATTGGTCAGCCGTCTGCTGAATCAGTGAGCTCCAGGTTCATTGAGGGGGTAGGGATCGAAGGATGACCAAGGAAGGAAGACACCTGACACATACAACACCCTAAAACAACAACAAAATCTTATGAGTTAACTTTATAAGTAATTGACTTTTAAACATTTCAGCATGAACATATGGTATTTTAAGGAAAAAGATTGTTTTTTAAAAGGAGATTGCTACCCAGTTACTTATACTTCTGGCTATACTGGCTCTGAATACAAAATAACAAAATTTGGGGTAAAATAAAAAGTTACTTTGTGGAAGTGTGGTACTTGTGTCTGAAGAAATGTGGTAAGTTATCAACTTTGCTTGACATCCTCCCTCACCTTGGGACTGGTTGCTGTATATAGGTTTTTCCCAAGCAGTACAAGAAAAGACATTTGGAATTATTTAAATTTTAATGATAAACATTATCTTGTTTGTAGCATCATAGAGCAATTATCTGTGGGTTTCACCTGTGTGAATGCTGCCAGCTTTCTAGTTAGTTGTTATGAATATTGAGTACATTGCACTAAAATAAATAATTTGACTTACTCTTTTATTACTGTGCTTGTTTAGTGGTAACGTCACGTTGGTAAACAATTCTGTATAGATGATGGAGACACTAATGATTACTTTGTAATTAATGGTTCAGGTGCTATTTTCAAACAGTTGCGCGAAACTTTTTCTCCGAAAATTTGTGAACCCAACCAGAGACTGCCAACAGGTTTAATTTTTCTTTGCCCAAAAATTCCTGATTTTTTTGTTTGTTTTGTTTTGTTTTTTCTTTTTTTCCCTTTTTTCATTTTTGTGATCAAGTTTTTAAACTAACTGCCGAGACCATGTGTTTTTTTTTTTTTAATTTTAGAGAAAAATAAATAAATAACACAAAGTGATGTTACCCAAGCAAGGCCTTCTAATAAAGGAGTGGTCCCCTCACCCACCCCTCCCTTCCTGTGCAAGTCCTGCTCACATCAGTTTCCTTCCATCCAATTAGGCGACCTGGGAGACCCAGCCAGTACCGCCCAGATGGACTTCGGAGTGGTGATGGGGTATCCCCAAGAAGCTTACAGGATGGAACCAGGGAAGGTTTTGGACACTCCACATCACTCAAAGTTCCACTGGCTCGATCCCTGCAGATTAGTGAAGAACTACTGAGCAGAAACCAATTGTCCACAGCTGCCAGCCTTGGGCCATCTGGATTACAGAATCATGGACAGCACTTAATATTATCCAGGGAAGCCTCTTGGGCAAAACCTCATTACGAATTCAACCTCAACCGCATGAAGTTCAGGGGAAATGGTGCACTCAGCAACATCAGTGACCTTCCTTTTCTTGCAGAGAACTCTGCCTTTCCAAAAACGGCACATCAAACAAAACAAGATGGAAAAAGGGACATGAGTCATTCATCTCCTGTAGATTTAAAGATACCACAAGTCCGAGGAATGGATCTTTCTTGGGAGTCTCGCACTGGTGATCAGTACAGCTATAGCTCTTTGGTAATGGGTTCACAAACGGAGAGCGCGCTTAGTAAAAAATTAAGGGCTATTCTTCCAAAACAAAATAGAAAAAGCATATTAGATGCTGGACCTGATTCTTGGGGCTCAGATGCTGAGCAGTCTACCTCTGGACAGCCATATCCCACATCGGATCAAGAAGGAGACCCTGGCTCCAAGCAGCCTCGGAAGAAAAGAGGGCGTTACAGACAGTACAACAGTGAGATACTGGAGGAAGCAATCTCGGTGGTTATGAGTGGAAAAATGAGTGTTTCCAAAGCTCAGAGTATTTATGGGATTCCCCACAGTACACTGGAGTACAAAGTAAAGGAGAGGCTGGGCACTTTGAAAAACCCTCCAAAGAAAAAGATGAAATTAATGAGGTCGGAGGGGCCAGATGTTTCTGTAAAGATTGAATTAGATCCCCAGGGAGAGGCAGCACAAAGTGCAAATGAATCAAAAACTGAGTAGGAATACTGTAGAGTGCCAATTACTGTACAAACTGGGTGAGCACTACTGCGTCATTGTTCAGCTGTCACTGCTGCACCTGACTTCATTACTGTGACACTTGCTTTGCAGGTTTTGCATTGACTTGTGCACAGAGGTGAAAGGTGCATTCTGAATGTTGCATATTTTAAATTTCCATGTGCAGTATGGCTCGGAATATTGTTTGGCCTTTTGCATGTTTCTCTACACAGAGAATTGAGTTACCTCACAGAGACCAGATACATGGAAGTGGACTCCTTGCCTGTAGAGCCTGCATGCTTTTTTCTTTTCTTTTTTTCTTAATTTATGTTTGTCTTAAAAAAAAAAAAAAAAAGACGAAGAAGAAGGGAAAGAAGAAAAAAAGCCCCCTTTTAGAAATCACTTCTGTTAATACTGGGAGCTTTATCATTACAAATTGGAAAGCCATCTTACAAAAATTTTCACATTTTTCTTCTGTGATTCAACTAATTGAAGGGTTAAACTAAAACAAATGATGAACTTTTGAGTTTAAGAAATTTGGTTTCTTGATAAATACTTGGGTCATTTATAATTATACTTTATCATTTTCTTTTCATTATTAAATTTACCTACTAAATTAGCAATGTCTTAGTGCTCACCCAGAGGGGAGGCAGTGGAGATGTGCACACACTACCTTCAAAAGTGTTTCAGTTCATTGCTTAGAACACTACCTTTGCTGTAATTTCATTTGAGATTTTCTAAGGGTAGAATTTGCTCTCACCAACAAGTGAGATTATAGCCTTATCTCATGGAGGACGCGCTCCCTTCTTACTCAGGAGCAGTCAGGGTACATTTCATAAACAAAGGAGGATGCCTCGTTTTTTGCAAACCCTAGGTTTCTTTATATTTTTTCAGTGGTTTTATAGAAGTGGTCATGTACTAACCAACAACTGAGTATTGTTGCGGCCAGTAGTTTTAAGATATCCAAGCTGTGTTTATTGGGAATCAGAGAATAGACAAAGCAATGTATATTAGTAATTATGGCATAGATAAAATGATTCTTAGAATTTTCAACCTTGATAATTTCTACATAGATGAAGGATCTAACTTTTTGGTAAGAAAAAAAAAATATCACAACTCCAAGATAACCTAATGTGATTAGGTTGCATGTTTATTCTGTTAATAGTTCAGTTGGTAGTTTAGCTCACTGGAGTTTCTGTTTTTAACTAATTCAGATACTGCTATAAGATTGGGAGAGGTTGGATTTTTGATTTTAGTTAATTTTGCTTAGCTGAATATATGCCCCCCCCCCCCCCCCGTCCCCATTTTTATGGCATCCTACATAATATCCCCCTTTTGACTTTTTCTGGTTGTCTAGCACACATTTCAGGCCCTTTCTGATCATGTTTGTGTAAGCACTCCTTAAAGAAAGTCTTAAACTTTGTTTGAGATGGGCACATGAAATTGCAGTAATTTAAGTTTGGAAGATTTATTTTTGACAGATAATTGCAAGAATACTTGATAAGTAAAGCCAATGGAATTTAGTCTCTTACTACAATCAGATTAAAATTGCTATTTTGTGCAAAGTAAAATCCATGCCACTTATACCCACTATTCAAATCTTCTGAGACAGGTAATCAGGCCCTACTAAATTCTTAGTCAAACCCCCAAATCATTACCATTTCTGAGTAAAATAAAATAAGGATCCAGTGTTGATTAGGTTAACATTGGTTATTTCATGAGAACACTAACAACTTGAGAAGTGAGAAGTAGTAGGAAGAAGTCCAGACAGTCATTGGGCACAGATTTCCTGCCTGAAAACTTTGAACCCATTAATTCAATTAGGTAACAGATAGATTTCACTTGCAACCTGTGTGTTCAAAGGTTAGGCACACCATTGCTGCTGTTAAAATTAAAGCACTACTCCTTTTTGACATAGGTTGGGTGTGGATTCCTCTTTTGATTTGGTTATTTTGTAAAGCAATTTAATCAGGACGACACCTGTTTCTTCTTGGCTTTTTAGTCTCAACAAAGAGTTTGGTAGTATTAATGTGACTGCAATATTTCCTGGCCTAGCTGGAAGTTGCAATAAAAATACAATATGAGATTCATGATTTTCATCTGCAGTTGAAGGAAGTTGTGTGAGGTTTGCTGAAAGCAAAAGGCTAAGCATGTGAAGGAAAACCTCCTTTGTTCCCTCTCAGTTTGTTAGCACACAATTAATTGCAGGCATGGTTCCTTTTGCACAATGCTTGGGGTACTTAGTAGCCCAAAATTGTTGCAGAAAGATCCTTTGAGAAATTAATTTGTGCTTTTATTCCCTCTCAGAAAGACATCTTTAAAGGCCCATCTACAAATCTGGCCCTAAAAACTGAACTTTTGTACTTTTACTCTTCAGAGAGGTTTAATCCTTGTGGTAGTTTGTAGTGATGTATGAGTTGAGTTATGTAACCTTTGTCATTGTAGTGTAATGGGAGTGATCATTTTACTAACATAAATATTTTCTATGTGTGTTTCAGTGGATGACAATCGAGCAGCAGAAGAATGGTGTGCCTACCCTTTAATGCTGCAGTTTAAATAAGAGAACTTGTATTGTGTCATTTCAGACTGTAGGCTGAGAGTTGTAAATAGTGAAAATTGAGTACTTCTATTACTTGCTTTGGTTAGAAAGTGAATTTTAAAAACAAACCAAACTCTAAACTTCTCAGATTAAAGTCCTGAGACCTGAAGATTGTAATATTCATGTCTGTGAAGCTTTTTAACATTACACTTGAGATCAGTCATGACTTGATATTCAGGTAAATTTTCTTTTCCAAGAAGCTTTTAAATAAGCATATTTTCTCCAAAGGTTGGTTGGTTCACTGGTTCTTTCTTTCTTTCTTTCTTTCTTTCTTTCTTTCTTTCTTTCTTTCTTTGTTGTGTTGTTTTGTTTGTAGATTGTTTTAAAGCACTAATTGCATTACATTGGTAACTGCAATATAAAATAGCCATTATTGTTTTGTGAAGCATGGTTGAAATTAGATAGTGGTCCCTTTTAAAATTCATGAGCCTCTCGGGAAAAAAAAGACTTAAAAAAAAAAAGACAAAAGCTGCTGAATATTTCAAAAGATATATATTTTACCTTATTGTAGGTTTGTAAAGTTAGTTTGTAATATTCAGGTGCACTTTTAATGTTAAAGTTTGTGTTCAGAGTTCCACTATACTACATATTTCTTGGAGGTGGCTGTCAGTCTTCATACCACAGTGATCCCTTAATGTTTGATTTCTCTCTTGATTTGCCACTATGCTGTATGGCACTTTCAGTGTAGATATTCTAGTTTGGAGACGTCCTCATAAATGTGTGATCAGATTGGTCTACTTGCATGCTTAATTTCTGCTAATCAGAGTTTTGCATGGCCCAGACAACAGATGAACCATTTTTATGGTATGGGAAAGTATAGTTCACAAATGCCTGTCACAAAAGCTTTTTTTTCTTCATATTTTCCAGTAATATGAATGATGACATTATTTAAATTACATAACATTTGAACTAATGATAGAAAATAATATATTTAAAATAAATCCTTTCTTTTTAGTCAGAGAATGTTGGTATCACACAGTAGATAAGCTACAGTATTGTAAAATCAGAAAACACTAAACAGTTGTAGGAGAGGTACAATTGGGATGGTATTTTATCATTAGTATTCTTATTTCTGAGAGAGCAGAAACAGCAGGCATGACCCAGTAGTGTGTATTATTTTACTTTGTTCAGCAGGCTTTCAAATGACTGAATTATATTGTGATGAGCTATACACTATTCTGCTCCCCAAATACCATGAAGGACAGGTCTCTCTTTCAGGAAAAAAATATTTATATTTGTGTATAGTACTTTTTAATATAAGTTTGTTGTTATTCTGAAATTTAGGTGTTGCTTGATAAACCTTTGCTGCAGCAGATCATGAATATGAGCAAGGCTTTGTGTAATAGTAGGGTCCTTATGTGAAGTTAATTACTGTTAAGTTCTGGTGAGCAAGCTCAGAGGTGTGAAGTGTGTATTAGCTTTATTTGGTACAGTTTTACTTTACTATATTGAAGTGCTTTAGAACTCTGGTTATCTTATAAATCATTACCTCAACCAATTGGAATTTCTATTCCCTGTGTTTTAACTGTAATATGAGCTGTGTAGGATCAGATAGCAAAACATTAAGTGGCACAATGAGGTGTTTACTTCCCAACTTTCTGGAGAGAACTCTAAAATCAGGCTAAAAATGACTACCTGCTATGGCCCATATCCTAACTACCTTCTGTCAGTAGGCAGTACATGGCAACCTTTGAGCTGCTGGTGTGTTCTCTGCCTGCCCCAAGTAAGCACATGTTGCCAGACCTGGTTCTAAGCCTTTGTGATACTTTTACATTTTATTGTCCTATGATGGTGAAGCTTAGATTTATTTGGTTATTTTCATGAAACAAATGGTTAGTTCAGTGTCAGAACCTGAAATTATTTTGAGCCATCAAAACATATATGACGAATTAGTGTTACTTTATTTGAAAACTATTACATCCTAGTAGTTTTCATTTTGAAACATATTTTTGGTTCTGTAATTCTTTAACCAAATGCTTGAGGTTGTTTTCACATCTCCATTCTTGTGTGTGTTCAGGTTGCTGTCATTGGTGATAGAATATGACAATAGGTTGGATTGCCCCACCTAATACTTTATTAGCAGATTAAAGTTACAGGTTACATTTTAGCCTTCAGGAAGATGCCACACATTGTTTTTCTTGTTCCCTTTCCATTAGAATTAAATTTTCATTAATACTGTGGTCAATCCAGTATTATTCAAAGCTTGATGGCTTTAGCCAAATAGTCCATTTAGGAGACTATTGAATTATATAGGTCTTTGTTTTTTTTCTTTTTGGATTTGTTTTGTTTTTTTAAAATCTAATTGCTTTAAAAATATACTGAAAAAGAAAAGTATATATATATAATTGTGGTACAAGGAACACAGACCTCCATACTCTTTATTTTGGATTAATTCTGTCCTTGAGACTTGAAGACTTGTGAACATAGCGACAAGGGAAAGTAAGATGAAATTCTTTCCCTATCTATCCTCTTTTATTCCAACTCTCACATTTCGCCTTTTAAAGAAGCAAATATTAGCCCTATGGTAACACTGGCTGAGTGCAGTAAGTGTTAATAAAGGATTTTGGAACGGGCTGGGACATAGGATGGACAGGTGTAAACTTTAGAGAAAAGGATGAAGATTAGCTGCCCCCAGCTGTATTAGATAAACTAAGAGTGAGTCTCAAGGCACTGTATTAAAATTGGATCATGTGCATTTGATAGGAAAATTTCTTGCTTAGTTCGAAAATGAGAATTGAATCTAGTGTTTATTTGGCAGACAGTAAGCATGAGTTAATTTTACAACTCTTTGGGAGGTAATTTAAGATTTTCAGTTCATTTAGAGCTGTATTCATAAAAAGCATGAAAAGCAAGCACTTTTAGTAAACCATAGATCTATTGGATGTAGCAAATATTCATAATATTTAACCTTTATTGTTTGAATGTGAAAATGAACTCTTTACTCCTTGAACTGTCATTGAACAGGCTCAAGATACTCTCAACACTGGAAATGACCCTACACACATACCAAATAAATAATCTAAAGCAGTGAGACATTTGACGATTCATACCTCTTTAACTTCTTAGATTTGTCTTGAAAAACAGTTTGTGAACCTATAACCAGTATTAGTGCAGTCTTGGGTTCCTTGTTCTGCATAATTGCACCCTTTCTCAGGTATGTCCTGAAAACATAAATTTTTAAATCTCTTTGGAGATTAGAGTCTCAGTGGATAGTGTGTACGGGGTGGGGGTGGGGGTGGGGGTAGTTGGACACAGGATATTTACACAGTAGAGCAGGGATTTTTAACATTCAGTAGCCAAATAGAATTTCAGTCTAGAATATTTTTGCCCCCACAGAATGAACAAAATGATTCCTATTTGGTAAATAACCAGTGCTACACTCCTGAAAAGTCTTTCATCTGGGTGACTTTTTCCTGCCTGGTGGTTGGGTGTCTAGCAAACCTCGCTGTCATTAGGAAAGCACTTCCCCAAATGTTTGAAGTTCTAGAAAAGGGATAAGTCAGCACTTTTCTGTTGAAACACTAAAGTCTTAATTTATCTTCAGAGTCTTAGGTACTGTAAGTTTTAGGATGATTATTTTAAAAACCGTAACTACATGATATGGGGTCAAATCACATTTATATAAATAATCCTTATTTTAACAAATGACAATAACATTTTGTATCTTTCTAGTAATTCTAAGTAATTGTCTCATTTTCCCCATTTCATTTAAGCAATTCAGGCTTTGGAATTTGAGAGGAAGGGGGAAATTCCCCAAATGAAACATGTTATCAGACCATTTTAGAAGTATAAATCACTAAGGAAATGGGTTGAGATTTTCTCCCTTTTGAGTCTTCAGGGAATGAGCAGTATTTAGAATCTTTGGCTGAAATTCAAGCCTTTTTACTGTGTAAATTTTTAATACTAATTCACTCACATGCTTTTTACATCAGAGGACTGATACGGATCTTAATGGTTTTAAGTTGTGGAAGGGTATATTTCTAAAACCAAGGGGGGGGTGATTAACTAGGTTAGTATTACCAGCATTAGTGAGTTTAAGGAATCTTAGTATGTAATAGCGAAGTGTTTGATTAAAAGTCTAATCCTATATTGCTAGTCAAAATTAGTTACATTCTGATCTAGGAAAGATATAGTCCTTGGATATTGATACTCTGTGCTGTCAAAAAAAAAGCAGACCAGAAGAAACCTTTGTCCGACTCCCAATGTATGCTTGTTGTGATGGGATGTACACTTAACAGCGGCTTCTTGCTGCTTTGGGGGAAATGCATAAACTATACATTGGAGCGTTTGCGTATAATTCTTTATGACCTCCTCTTTAAACTGTCAGACATTGGTTTTTTATCAGTCCACACTGTTAAATAAAGCTAATGTTTTTAGAAAACCAACTTGTACACACTGTTTAAAAACCCTCAGGGACAGTTTTCACACTTTTCTCACTCAATTCAGGTACTTTGATGCTATTCTTAAACCTAACAGTGACTTGTATTTTTCTGTTTTGCTTTTATTTCAACGTGCTGGTAGCACATCTTTGATGAATGTCAACTTAAAAACTCAGTTCAGGTATCCAGGTATAACTCAGCCAAACAGATTTTAAAGCTGCGTAACTTTCCAGCACACGGTGCCTCACACTCTTATAGTGGCATTCTATAGATTCAGTTGTAACTACTGAGCAGATAATAGGGGGGTTCCTGTTGTGTATTTTTTTAAACACGCATACATGTATAGCCACCACATATACACTTATACTGTATATTTTTAAATGCCACTAATAGCCAGCACAATGAAAATAGATGACATTCCTAGCTGCTTCTGTAAACTGTAACAGATGCAGTTCCTCCTTGATGTGGCTCTTGTTTCTTCATCATAACTACTACTAAATTCAAGCACTGGTCCTTGGGTGTCTGACCTCTACATTCTTTTTATGCAATGTCTTCAGAGAATCTGTGCACTGGCCACTGTGATGGAACCATTGGGCCATAAGTGCTTTGAGTTTATCAGTAGTGATTCTGCCAAAGTTGGTATTTTAACATTAAGTTTTAAAATGTCAAAAAAAAAGAAAAATGAGCAGAGGTCTAGGTCTGCATACAGCAGGAAGTTTTTATCTCAGTGTATTTCACAGCCTCAGAGACCTCAGTGACAAGTTCCTTCTGATGGAGCTTGTCTTTTAAACCTTTGTTTGCCACAGTGCTGTCTGTGGTTAGCAAATAGTCATCCCTCTGCTTTAGTATTTGATATCTTACATCTAAAAGAAACTCTATTAAGCCCATAAGCCTTTGAAGACATGGAAAATGGCATTTTTTTTTTCCAGATTTCTAGAAGTTAAGTGTCATGCAACAAAACAGGAACCCCCTTTACTCTATGGACCTCATTTCAATATACTGTTTACAGTTTGACGGAATTGTATAATTTAATATTTCTCTTGTACTGTAGTTTATATTTATTTACAGATTTTTGTACTGCGTGATTTGAACTTTTTGTTCTTGCTATAATCATTTGTTTATGTAGTAGAGCACTTATGATCACAAATTAAGTTTTTGGGTTTGATTGCACTACATTAAATTTTTAAATGCAGTTCTGATTTTGACTGGACTAAAATAAGCTGTGTCTTAATGTATGTGATGAGTAATTAAATTTTAATCCATGTGGTTCCCCCTCTTTTTTCCTTTCTTTTGTGTTTTTTTTTTTTTTTTTAAACATTGTATGTCAGAAGCACTAGTTCTTTCGTGCATGTGTAAGACTTAATGGTTCCATTGTATTATTTGACCATTACATTTTGGAAAAACATTCCCAGCTGTAATGTTGTGTATGGTAGTTCTCACTGGATGCTAGACTTTAAAAACCACTATTCTTCTAATAAATTTTGTTGTGAAAACCTGTTTTTAAAGCTTGGTTTCTGCTGCTTACGGTTTCAGTGCTTTATAACAATGTACAAAAAGGGTAAAGTGAGTACTGTGAAGGGCACATGCCATCGTTGGTCATTCTTTGACTCTTTCCAGATGAAACCTTTTAGATTATTAGAAGAAATGCTGCTACAGAATTGTAGTTAAGTATTCTAGTGCAGACACTACCTTGTCCCCTGTGTCCTATTGACTTGATACTACTCCTGAACTACATCGGTTTTCTTTATTGAATTGTTTACTTAAAGACTTTTCAGCTAACCAAGATAGGTTGGGTTTCATAATGCTAGCTTCTGCTTACAGGTCAGGTTTTCACCAGGCGTTGGTGGCGCACACCTTTAAACCCAGCCCTTGGGAGGCAGAAGCAGGTGGATCTCTGTGAGTTCTAGGCCCGCTTGGTCTACAGAACAAGTTCTAGGACAGCCAGGACTACACAGAGAAACCCTGTCTTGAAAAACCAAACAAGGGAGAAAAAAAGGCTTTCATAATTAGAGTAAATCTTTACTAGGATTGGTTGCCAAAGCAGAAAGATTTAATAATTTGTTTGCTTTTGAGGCACAAATAGTGACTCATCATTGTCAGCCCTTACGATTGTTAACAGTACCTACAGTTGTTGGGAGGATGCTGATGACCATACTGAGGCGTTTGCAAGCTCTGGGTGTAAAGTTTTGTATTATAAGGTAGTTCCTATTATACAGGGTTAGAAGAGCTGAATTACAGACCTTAAAGATTAGAAATGTGAGCAAAATACTTCAGGAAGCTCTTTTCAACCCCACAATGTAATTAAGCAGAAATTTTATATTCATATATGGTCTTATGGTGCATCGTTGATCTATTAATGGCTTTATTGTCTGAGACAGATTGACTATATAACTGTCTTTTCAGTTTGGTGTTTGTAAAAATAAGGTTTTTGATTGGTGCAGATGTTTGTTGGCTTCATCTTCTTGTTCAGTTATGACATGTTTGTAGGATAAACCTAATTATGTGTAAATTTCAGGGCTATTGTCATTTTTTCCAATTTCCTCTTTAAACTGGTGGCCAGATCAGTGTAATAAGACTTCATCCAAATAGTTCATGTGAACTTCTGCTTCAGTGGCCTGCTTTCAAGTTTGTATTTGGCTTCTGAACTACTGTGGCCCAGCCTTCTAAACCAGAGTTTCTCTGATTTTGCTTATATTTGAGGCTTAGTTCAGGCCTGGTGACTTGATAGGTGTGGGAATTAGAGAAATTCTCTAATAACAGAACAAGAGTTGCATAAGGGAATCACAATGGAAACAGTGGTTTGACATATGCTGAGTTGTATTTTCTTCAAGACTGAATTTCTTCCACTAAACATTTACATTCAAATATAAGAGCACCCTAGATCACGTGATGCTAGGTGTTATGGTGAGTGAGGAACATTAGATAATTTCTCTTGTAATCAGAGTGCACAGCATCATTATTTGTTTCCAGAGGCAAGCACTGTACCAGAATTGTAGTTCAACTTAACAGGCTGTTGCACTTTCTGCTATGTGTACTTGAGTGAAATGTGCTATGTATTCAGACTGCGTTTACAGCAGAAGTAGAGTTGACTTTTGTGAATATTAGTGACAAAGTATTGTAAAGAAAAGAAGCATCCTGCAGCTTGAGTCAGTGATCACATAGGTTCCACAAAGTAAGGGGGTCAGAACTCTTTGGTGATTGGGGCTGAGCTTGAGGGTCAATGGTGAGTCTTTGCCTGCCATGCATTGGTTTCTCAGCTTGATGTGTGTGCAGTATAAAGAAAATATATAAGCCTGGCGTGGTGGTGCAAGTCTTTAGTTCCAGCACTCAGGAAGCAGAGGCAGGCAGATCTCTGTGAGTTTAAGGCCAGCTTGGTCTACAAAGCAAATTCCAGGACAGCCAGGGCAGTTACACAGAAAACGCTGTGTCTAAAAAACAACATTATGTATGTATGTATGTATGTGTGTATGTATGTATGTATGTATGCATGCCAAAAGAAAGCCCCTAAATCTTAGGTTCTGAGTCTGAGGGTTTTATAATCATTCAAGAATACTTTCTAGTGTTTATTGATTAGTACTTTATTTAAATGTTCAACACTTATTAGATCACTTGTGCTTTATCTGAACTAAGAGTGTTTGATTGGCTTTTGGGTTTCTTTTTTCCCAACTTTAAATCTTGTACAAACAATTTTTAATTAACTTTAATTAACAGATTTGAAATAAATACACAAATCTGTTTTAATGTGGGAAGTAAGTAGTAGCCCTTTATAGAATAATAAGGCGTTAGAAACCTGGTTACATCATTGAAGTATTTTCTCAATGAAAAAATATTAAAATAGATTTTGATATTGTTTTCAATATTTTGTGTTCAAAACTAGTCCACTATGTTTTTATTATGAACTGTCAGTGAACGAGATGGTACTTTTGCAAGAATCATCAAGCAGTCACTTTTTATTCTATTACTTTATCCTATTTATTTTTTTGTTACAGTTTGTCTATTGGGTTCAGACTAATTCCACCTTAAATGTTCAGACATAACATAGGCCTGGGGGGGGGGTCATAGGCTATATCCAGTTTTAGTTAAAATTGACCTTTTAAGAATATATAGAACTGGGTTCTGCTCCAGAGCACTGTGATAACTTACACATGTGGAACTTAAGCAGATTCTCTATTTTCAAAGTGTCTTGCAGGACCCCAGACTGCCTCCACCTTTAATTTGTAAAGTATTTAAGCCAGGTGTAGTAGCATAGTCCTTAACTCTAGTACTTAGGAGGCAGGAGGATCTCAAAATGTGGGAAAATTGTCATCCTAGCCAATTTTTTCCATTTTATTTATGTTTATGTCTGTTCATCACTCGCTTGTTGTGGAGGCCGGAGGAGGGCATGTGATTTGAAACTGGAGTTAGAAAGATTTGTAAGCTGCTGTGTGAGTGCTAGGAAATGAACCAAGGTCTCAAGAAGAGCCGCCAGTGCTCTTAATCCATTCCCTCCCTCCCTCCCTCCCTCCCTCCCTCCCTCCCTCCCTCCCTCCTTTTTCTCCTTGTGCATTGTTTTGACTCCATGTATATCCATATAAGGATGTCAGATCCCCTGGAGCTGGAGTTACAGACAGTTGAGAGCTGCATTGTAGATGCTGGGGAGTGAACCCAGGTCCTCTAGAAGAGTAGCCAGTGCTTTTAATTGCTGAGTCATCTGTCCAGCCCCCTAACCATTTTTTCAAGCACACAGTTAAGTACCTTCTTAGTGTACAATCACAAGAGACTTCGTTAACTTGCTAATTGTGATTCTTGGTACCATTCTAATCTTTCATTCTTGAAGTGAAAATATGAATGTTGGGGACTTGAAGAGATTTTAGTTTTGTTCATAAAATAAATAGCCCTTAACCCAATTCCAAGTCTTTACACTTATCTCTACTACTGTAATATAATCTAAAATGAGAATGAGGGATTTTTACCATTAGATTCAGCTCAACTAATTAAATTTCAATATCAGTTTGATTCGAGCAAGCATGCCAATTAAGGAAGTTAATAATACTTATTATTAAAAGCACGGGACTTGGATGCAGAACAGAAATCATAAAGCCTTTTAAAGTCCCAATAAACCTGAGTAGGTAGGAAAAGAAGAGGTATCCAAGTCTCACAAACAGAATTTGATGGGCCCAGTTTTAAAATTCTAGCCTTCTATTCTAGTGCTACACAGTTGTGTTTGTTTTGTTTTGTTGTTTCTTACGTTTCAGCAATGGATGCTATACAGTTTTAACAAATTGCAAAGCCAGTGTCTGCCCTCTGTTAAAAAAGGGCTATAGTTCCTGGTATGTCTAGGTGCTATGGACAACTAGACCCTGCATGTAAAATAGCACTAAGGCAGACTCTTACTGGGCACATACAAGTGCCCAGTAAGTTAAAGCAAAAGTGAATTCCTAAAGGGGGGGGGGGTGTCATAATTTACTGTGAAATTAGGAGAAAATCAGATTGCTGTCTTGTGAAGGTCATTAGAATTTTGAAAATGAGGCAGTCTTGTTTATGTTAGACTGAGGCATGGGCAGTCTTGCTTTTTGTATTTGTTTTGTCTGTCAAGACAATTTGTTTTAACCCCTGATGAGGACTGTGATTGAAACCTGAAAAAGTGCTTTTCTGTATTTTGTGATACTGTTTTGGGAAGATGAAACCAGTCGTTCCTTGTTTCTTAAATAAACAGCAGCAAACTAAATCAAAATAGAACCAGTGTCAAAGTAGAAGTCAGTGATTTTAAAAGTGTATACTGAGCTAGAAAGATGACTCATCTGTTAAGGTACTGGCTACTTTTCCAGAGGACCAGAGTTCAATTCTCAGCCCCCACACAGCAGCTCACATCTGTAACTCCAGTCTCTGGATCTAATGCCCTCTTCTGACCCTACAGGCGAGCACACAAGAACTAATCTTTTTTATTATTTTATGCTAAGCATATTGTCTTAGTGTTCTATTGCTGTGAAGAGATACTATGGCCATGGCAACTCTGAGATAGCATTTAATTGGGCTAGCTTACAGTTTCAGAGGTTTAGTCCATTATCAGTATGGTGGGAAGCATGGCAGCGTGCAGGTGGATACCATACTGGAGAGATAGTTTAGCAGTGTGCATAGCAGTTCCTATCAAGTTGACTTAAGACACTTTTATAAGGAAGACCTGGTAGTGTAGTTTTTGTAGAAAGATACTGATTAAAAAATTAAAAGTAACCATGAGAACTGATGTTTTGATGTTAAGGACTAGACCATCTGTGTAGGTTAGAGTGTTTACAAGTAGAGCAACAAGTTAACATTAGCCTTTTGAAGATTGGTATCTTAGCTAGTGTGTGTGTGTGTGTGTGAGAGAGAGAGAGAGAGAGAGAGGGGGGGGAGGGAGGGAGGGAGGGAGGGAGGTATTAAAGGTCAGTACTATTCCATGAAAGTAGTGTTTCATGTATATCTGTGTAAATGGATTTGCATATTCAATGACCTAGTGCAACATTTCTTTGTCCTGGGTTAAAACTCCGATCCTGTAGTGACTTTTGAAAACCATTGTGAACATCTACTGTTACCCTAGTTGTCCAGAGTCTTATGGAGTCCTCTAGGATGTGCCTGTGTGCTTTATGAAAAACTTACATGTTTACTTTCTAACCTTCAAATTCCCCCCCTTTTCACGTTTTTCTTCTGTAAGTTGAGATATGAAAACTACATATTTATTTAATACCATATGAAGTTACTTGATAAATTTGTACATTATATAATATTCAAAACAGAGCAAGCATATACGCCTCCTCAAATGTTATGATTCCCTTTAGAAAACACCCCAAATCCTTCCTCTCTTTTAATACGTAGTACATTTCATTGTCTATATTTTCTGTACCATATGATGCCTGAATTCATTTCCCATATATGCTTGCAACTAAAACCCTGTTGTGCCTTGATTTGAATACCTTTTCTTTGGAAGCTCCTTCCTGTTCTCTCTGATTGTCTGTCACAAGTGCTCCTCCCCTTCAGTTTCATTGGGAAATATACTAGGACTACATAGTTAACTTTATTCTCTTGGTTTATTCATTACCTCGTGCATCCAGTGTGCTACCCTGCACTGTAATCACTGAAGTTACTAAGCAAGTTAGAAAGACCAGAGGTGTTGACCTATAGGAGCCTCACAGTCAAGGGGAGGAAATGGATTGAAAACTTAAGTTTAGGCATCAGTGCTGTTTAATAAAAGGTGAAGACAGAGTGAGAAAAGAGTTGTGATCACTGCCCACAGGGAAATGGGCTGAAGGGTAGAGTTGAAGCAATAGGAAGTCAGAAGATTCATAGATAAAACACAAGACAAGACCTGGTTTGGGCTTTGGAAAGAACAAACGTGAATAGTGGGAAGCAGCCCCTAAAATTGGTGACAGAGAACCTGGAAGGTGTTTTCTAAGAACAGCATCCTATGTAACTGAATTCAGTAGTGTGTATTGGAAGCAAGGGAAGCCATAGCAATGGTGATAAATATTTAATACGGCCTCTTCAGCTTTCTGTCTGCATGGATACATTTTGTCTTCCAATGTTTCTAAGTAAAACCAATATGAATCTACTAAGTTCACTCCTACACCATGATACCTTGCACAGCTTATACCATACCTCAGCAGTGGCCTTGGGTGTTTCTGAATAAAATCTGGTACAGGATAGCTATTAAAGGCTAGTAACTACAAGAACACCGAAGAGAAGAGAAAGTAGATGTGAAAACACTCAGGCTACGTGCAGTGTCATGAGCCTGTGGTCCAGCCTCTCAGACGAAGGCGGAAGTGCTTGAGCCCGAGAGTTCTAGACTAGCACAGGCTACATAGTAAGACCCCATCTCTCTTTTAATTTCTTTTTTTAATTAAAGATTTTATTTATTTATTTATTATGTATACAACATTCTGCTTCCATGTATATCTGTACACCAGAAGAGGGCACCAGATCTCATAACGGATGGTTGTGAGCCACCATGTGGTTGCTGGGAATTGAACTCAGGACCTTTGGAAGAGCAGTCAGTGCTCTTAACCTCTAAGCCATCTCTCCAGCCCCAGACCCCCATCTCTTAAGAAACTAAAATATGAACTTGGAGCAATGGCGGCAGTTAAGAATATGGGCTGTTCTCCTAGAGAATCTGGGTTCAATTCCCAGCACCCACACAACAGCTCACTGCCTCCTGCAAGTCCAGTCCCAGGGAATCCACCTCCCTCTTCTGGCCTCTGTGGGCACTAAGCATGCACTTGGTACACAGATATGCATGCAAATAACACCCACACACATACATTCTTTAAAAAGAAAACTAAAATATTTTGTTTTCCCCTATGCTTCAATTTTTGTTCACATTTCCTTTTTCCCTTATCGAACATTCATGAAATAAACAATTGAGAGTACCAAATCTTAGGCATCTTTAAATAATTATATAGGAATTATATATCATTCTGTCCATTTTTAGTAATTTACTGTATGCCATCAAAAGCCTTAAGCTTTAGGATATAGCACAGATGTGTGTAGTTCTAAAATTTAAATTTTCAAGAGTGGAAACTTAACTTCAAGAGAACATGAGAAAGTTAAAGAGATAGGAGGTCCCGACCATGGCAAAGGGCAGGACATCGCATAGTCATTTGGTCCAGTATATCATCTGCCGGTCGTCGTCTTCCTCTCACCAGAAAGATTATCTGTCAGAAGCTTGGCAGTTCATTTCTTGAGAGGAAACAGTTGTGTTGACCAGCTTGTCATGGAGTATGATGTCCTTTGGTTTTCTGTTTCTGTTGCCTCCCCCCACAGCTGTTTTAAGTGGACATCCCTCTATCCTCACTGTCATGCATTTCATTTGAGATTATGATTATTACAAAGGACGTGCATTTCCATTCATGGGACTGTGTTTGATGGTTGCTTCTTTAGCACTTGAGCCATGTCAGATATTTCAACAGTTGTCTCTTCACCACTCTTAAAGGAGCAGGCAACACTACAAAATTAGTTCTCCTTCTCTTGGGGAAGGAGCCATTTCTGTCTGTATTTTGCTTAAAGGGAGTTGTTTTTGTCCTGATGATTTAAATGGGGAATTAAAGGGTAGTTTCCCTAAAGAGCAGCATAGATTTAATTTTCATTTGAGAAGAAAGAAAAAGTAATAGTCTAGTCCCTGGCTTATCCTGTGTTCTCGTGTGATAGTGACCTTCCCATCGAGACTCCTAACGCTGTAGGGCTCAGGAACATGACTTCACAGCTCACGTCTGCCCTAGCCAGGGGTCTGTCTCTGCCTGAAATGTAAACTGGTTTATTTCCTGAAGTCTACTTCAGCATTTCCTAGGAGTTCTTGTTAGAACACTTAGTTTGTAATCTTACCAAGTTAGTGCTCAGTTCAGTCACTTAATGGTGTAACTTTCAGGAACTGTTGTTTTAAATTAATGCCATCTAGTCTAAAGTCTCATCTTTTATATCCTTTAAATTTCCTTTTGTCTAATCACCAAATGTAATATGTTTGATACTGCAATTTCTCAACTGGGATGATTGAGTTACAAGCAAACGTGAGTTTGGCAGGAAACACTTGAGAAGTAGTTTGTTGGAAATGTCCACTTTCTGGAAAGGGGTTGGCCCTTGCACTCTGCTCTTGTGCCACTTTGGCTCACACCTCCTTTTGCTCACCATTTGCCGATAGGCCTAAAGCATAAAGAGTAACCTTGAATCTTCTTTGTAGTTGTATTTTATTATAATGTAATAAGTGAGATTGACTGGTTAAAAATCAGAAAATTTAGAACCAAACAAAATTAATTAAAACAGGAGATTGAGTGTGTGTGTCTTAGGCTACTGCACATTGTTTAAGAGATCTGTTGTGGAAACAGCCTCATAGCAAGGATATACAACCCTGGAGGAGGGAGGCCAGCACGCTGCTGTACGTCTAACACCAGTCATTTCTCCCATTTCGACTATTAGTTTATAACAGATGACATTTGCTTTTCCCTGCTTTGAGCTCACTTGATTAGGAGCCCAGTAAATGGAGAGAAAGCAGTTACTAAGGATTTTTGGCCATTCATTTGGGATCACTGATTTCAGTCATTGTTATCCCCCATGTTGCCATTAGCAGTGGTGTCTCTCAGAGGGTCACTCCCACTGTGGGAAGAGATCAACCCGAGATTGATCCCCCACTACACAGTCACCATCTTTCATTGTTCTGACCCAACTTTCAGGATTGCTCTCTTTATCTAAAATTTTGTATAAAATGATACCATTTAGATTTCTACCACCTAGAAAACATGAATTAAACTGCTTGACTTCTTATTTTTCTGTCACTTTTGCTTGTACCTTAGTTCCTCTGTGTGTGTGTGTGTGTGTGTGTGTGTGTGTGTGTGTGTGTGTGTGTGTGTGTGTGATATGCACATGGCAGCCAGAACTCTGTATTGGGTATTCTCTAGTGCTCTTCACCTTTGTTTTTGAAACTCAGTCTCTCTAGAGCTCACCAATTCAAATAAAGCAGTGGTTCTCAACCTTCCTAACGCTGTTGTGGTGACTCCCAAATTATTTTTTTGCTACTTCATTATTATAATTTTGCTACTGTTAATGTATGATAATGTATCTGATATGTGACCCCTGACCCATAGGTTAAGAACTACCGACTACACTGTCTGGTCAGTTGACCCCACAGATCCTCCTGTCCTTACCTCCCCAGTCTGAGATTATAAGAACTCACCACGGGGTGCCCACTTCCATGCCCCATTCTCTGTGTGGGAGCTGGGGACCAGACTCAGGGCCTCATCTTGCATGGCAAGCATGTTACCAACTGAGCTTCACTTCTGACTTCTCCTGGCCAGTTCATGGTTGGAAAACTTGACTGTTAATGACTTGAAGGAACAGCTATACACAGTTTGATTGAGTAAAGAAAAACTTGCATACCCATTCCCACTTTGACTATACATAGTTCTATCATAGCCTTTGGATTGTCTCTTTGTTTAGACATGAAATATTCATAGATGTGAGTTAGTCACGGGCAAATGTGCTTTCCTTCTGTGCTATCAAAGCTTGCCCTCAAGGAGGGGGCATTCAGGTCAGTCACGGCTCAGGGGTTTCTGGGCCTTGTTCCTGAAGTACATGGTGTCTTCAGCAATAAGGACTTTCTCTAGGGAACAACCAGTGGCAACAGGATGGCTGTATGTTTTGGGGGTCTCCTGGACAGTCCTGGCCAACAGCTCAAAAGGGGCTTGTCCTGTCTGGTGTTGGGTTTTTGTTAAGTAGTCTTGGGTCTTGGAGGAAGAACTGTCAACCCAGATGAGAAAAGTTCATTAAAAACATGTATATATTAAAATTATACAAAATTATACATATATATTATAGTTTTTAAAGGTAAATAGTTAAATTCCCTGCGGCTTTTCCTGGCATCCTTATTATTTAACCTTCCTCCTTCTATATTTACCCACCCCCCTTAGGATAATCATTTTCCCATTTCCCCATCAGGTCACTTATCCCCACCTATCCCCCTCTCTATTGTTTCCCAACCCCCCTAAGCTGTCAGCAAACTCACCACACCCTGGAAAAGACTTAGGAGTGAGTACATGGGAAGCATCCTTTCCAGTTACCACCTAGCAAATGTACAGCTTGTGCACCTTGGTAGGGGACTATGGATACGTGTTTATGTTTTTCTTTAAAGACACAAGCCAAATTGAGTACTCTAGCCATAGTCAGCTCTGCTTAAAAAGCCTTCTTTCTCTCCATGTTCTCAGACTAACCTTTTCTTTGCCCAACCATAGTTCCCCTGTACTTAGTGTTGATCTTTTTTAGTCGAGAAAAATACTGTTTGGCCATCAGTGGTAGTGATTTGCCTACCCAGCAATCTTTGAGTGCTTAAGAGCTAGCTGCTGGTGAGAATGCCGGAACCTATTACTCCCAGGTTCTAGATCCTTACACTTGACATTTGGCTTCCTGCCACATTTTCATCTGTCCTTTACTGGAAAATAAGCATCAACTGCCCACCATTTATATTAACCACAGGAATGTACGTATTGCAATATTGACTAAATAGGAGAGTTCAGCTGTACCTAACCTCTGATCTAGAAAAACATCATTGAGTAAATCATTAAAGATAGGGTTGTGAAGCAACACATTGCTTTTAAACTGTGCCTTCTGCAGTTTTTATGGGTATTATCTTATCCTTTTACCACACCCTTCTGAATTAGGCATTGAGCTAAAGGTAGAAAGACTGGGTGATCAAGGCCATGCAGGCCATTTCTCACCAAGGAGATAAACCGAGGACTAATTCCAAGAGTTAGAAGTCTGGGTCCTTTGTCTTTTACAGCCTCTCTCCAGTTTACCAATCCCTGTGATCTCACTGTGCTTTGGTGGTAGTATTCAAGTATTTCTGCTTGATAAATAACTATTACAGGAAGGACTCCTGCAGAAGTAACATGTGATTTCAACATTACATGAAGTCAGGCAGATGATTGCAAAGTTTGTGAAATATTTACCTGTAAAGATCATATTTAGTCAGGTGTCAAGAACATAATATGATATGTATTAATCACTGAACCAAAATACCTTGTTTTTCCAGTGTTAGAGTGAGGAAATCGTCTGCAAGACAGAATCTCTCTGCTCTGGCTTCACTGCTAGTTGCCCAGGAACGTTAGGGTGAGCGCTCTGTTTGGGCTCTGTTAAAGATGCAGGACTACTCAAATAATGTCAAGTAAAGGTAGAACTAGACTATTTAAAACAGACTGACACTATTTTTAAATGCCAAACACAAAAAAATGCAGCAATATAATTATCAGGAAGTTAAGATTAAAAATTAAATAGCCAAATCCTAAGAAATTAAAAATCATCTAAATTTAGTTCCCCTTAAAAGAAACATTTTAGAGGGGAAAAATAAGTAGTAATTTGGAGACACAGCCAAAAGTGATTTTATGACTGTAGTTGTAAAGTTAGCCATTTGATGATAGCTGGACAAAGGTTAGTTTGCAGGCTCTTGGCTCCAAGGACGCTACTGATGGGCTCCTGTCTATGCATCCAAATCACCTGTAGAACACATCAGATTCAGAGCCTTAAAACATCTCCACTACGCACATTATCACTTGGCATCCCCTACGGCTACTGTCATTCAGCTTCTGGGTCTTTGTCCTGATGGTCATGAATTACTGATTCTCAGAGAAGGTTCTGGCTCAAGAAACAAAGGTAGATGGGGAGGGAGATGTGTTAAGAGATAATGTGACTCTGAATGACTTACACAAAAATATTTTTTAAAAAATTGGGGGGGGGGGCAGAGCTGGCAAGATGGCTCAGCATATAAAAAGTATTTGCTACTGAGCCCGATGACCTGAGTTTAATTCCAGGGGCACACCTGTTTGGAAAGGCAAAACATACAAGTTTTGCCTTCTGACTTCTATATGTATGCTGTGCACACGTGCACATGAGCGTGCATACACACACACAATATAAATGAAATTAAAAATTTAGCTGGCCATGATAGCACATAACTGTAATCCCAATACTTATACAGTGGAGGCTGGAGAGTGTTGAGTAGCTTGAGGTTAATCTTAGCTACACAGAAAATTTCAGGCCCCCCTGGGAAACAAACAAAAACCTTGATTGCTTTTGCTGGAGTGTGCTTACATCCACAAGCCAAGCACGTAAGAGGCAGAGGCAGGAGGACCAAAGAGGATGGGTCCACGTTCCAGGCTCGCCAGGGCTATAGAGAGACCTTGTCCCAAAAAGTTACAGAGAAAGCAAACTTATTTAAGCCCCACTTTTGTTCACTCTCTCAATATACTGCTGTTTAGTCCCAGAATACAGATGAGGCAACTAAGGTTCAGAGAGATGAGATAACTTTCCTGTAACCCTATAAGTGTCAGAATAGGAGTAGATGGAATTGGATATCTCATTTTCCAGCTCCTGTGTCCTTTCCTATAACTCCAATACCAGTGGGACATGGGAAGACAGCTGATACAGGCTGTCTGCAGTAAGCTTTCCTAGGGAGGCATATCCTGCCTAGGAGGTAGATGTCAGAAGATGGTATCAACATCTGTTCAGCACACATGTATGCAGCTACATACATTTTCTCCATGTTCTGTTGTGTTTTATATACCATCAAATAATAGTCTCCTAAAGGCCTGCAAACCAAAGGGACAGAGAAGAGTGTATATATGGGAGAAGTTGTATCAGACTATCCATGTAGGCTCCGTAAAAGCTCTGCATCCAGAAGCACAGAGCAACTGTAAAGCCCCTTGGCCATCCCTGCAGGCAATGCCTGTGACTATCTTGAGTCTAGTATTGGCCTCTCTCTCCCACCACCTTGACCTTGGGGCTTAAGCTCTGAGAGTTTGTCCCAGAGAGCAGACAAATGCTTCACAGTATGGAGGCAGCTTTCGTGCAGAGCAGCTGTGTAAGCACTGAAGTGCTTACTGCTGATGTCCCAGGGAATTCCGTGTAGGCTAGAGTGACAGTGATACTTCCTGCCTGGCACCCGTCGAAGCTGGTACTTCACCATTCCTGTTTCTGCGTCACATCTGCCTCCTTACTTAGGTTGTCAGTCAGAACCTGCTTCTCATCCCACTGCCCAATGTACCCCAAATGCAGACATCCTTACTGCCGTTTGTGTCCTGTTCAGGATCACCATTAGTGGTCCTCCAGCCAGTTGCTCTTTTTGAGAAATCATCTCAAAGCCATTGAGTTCTCTAAATGCTTCTAAGATGATGTCTGTAATGTGATGTGTCTGAATGTTTGTCAGTGTTAATAGACTTAAACTAGTGGTTATTTCAACATGGTTGCCTAGGCCTACAGCAAAAGTACAGGTTGAGTATACCTTATCTAAAATATTTGGGGCCAAATACCTTTTGAATTTTGACTTTCTTTAGGTTTTGGAATGTTTGCATATATTTAATGAGATATCTCAGCCTAATGTCAGAATTCATTTATGGTTTGGGCCCACTGTATGCATACAGCCTAAAAGGAATCTTACAGGGTATCTTCAGTAGTCTTGCATTTCATAGTTTCATGGTGTGTGATTTCCCACCTGTGCCACCATGTTAGCACGGGAAAAGGTCCATATTTTGGAGCATTACATATTTTTGGTTAAGGGTTGCTCTGTGTTGACCCTGTGGAGTTAATAATGTGGCCAGACTTTATTTTCAATATTTCTTCTAAGATAATTATTTCTGGTTTTTAAAGTATAGAAGTATGAAGTAGGGGTTTGGAATGTAGCTCAAGTGGCATGTACTTTTCCCAGCATGCATCAGGCTCTTTTTGATATCCTAGCACCATAAAACAAATGTGTGAGAGATACCGACACTAAACATTCTGAGACTGTGATCAGCTGGCTTTATATTGTCACTGCATTTCCCTTATTGAAGTAAAATAAATGATGAGTTTAAAAATAAATAACAGTTTTGGCGAGAATGCCCTCTCTCTTTAAAATATAAGTAGCATTTAATACAGTTCGTATTATAGAAACGATTCCTTGGAAATGCACACACTAACTTCTTCATTTTCTTTCTTTGTCTAGTGAGGATTCAGCAGAGGCATCAGCAGTAGATTCTAACCATCCGTCGAAGCCCCCACTGGAGAAGTTTATGGTCAAACTGTGCACACACCACCAGAAGCAATTCATTCGTGTCCTGAGTGACCTGTACACCGAGTCTCAGCCAGGTACAGGGGACCTGCAGCCTTTAGATTCCACAGTGATGGATGTCTCCACTTGCAGTGAGGCTTGTGCCCAGCTAAGCAGCGGACAAAATGAACAGGATGATGTGTGTCAGGATGATGTTTGTCTCGATGGGACGTCTCCTTCTTCTGTAAATTTGTTCTTGGACTCGTCGGGTTCTCCTAGCTCTCTGAGTGTGACTGAACAAACCGTGAAGGAATCACCTCCTGAAACAGACTCTGTAGACGGAAAAGAGAATGCTTTGACCATTGTCCAGAAAGAGTCCTCTGGACTTGGAGACACTCAGCCTAACTCCAGAAGGTCTGCAGACAGTCCCACTGTGGGATGCCTCAGTGCATTGGATTCTTCTTCTTTTAACTCCCTCCACAGTTCCAAAAGTTTAGAGGGGCAAACCACTGGACAGGAGCAAGACACTAGCCTGAAATCCTGTGAGGATGGTGAAGGCCATGCCCCAGCCTCAGTCAAGAGTCTTACTGCAGTGGAAGAGGCAGCTGAGAGTACTGAAGAGGGTGGTAGCTGTATTGTTTCTCAAAGAAACTCATTCAAAGCTTTATCAGAAGAGACATGGGACTCAGGGTTTATGGGAAACTCATCTAGTTCTGCAGACAAAGAAAATGCTTTACAGTGTAGCTCAAAAGCATCCTTACACCAGGATTTGGAGACAGATGAACAAGATGCAAGGCCAAAGCAAGAGAACCACCTTCATCCACTAGGCAGAAACAAGGTGGGTTACCAGACATACCCCAGTGACAAGGGCCACTTTGATCATTCCAAAGGTGAGTGGTTAGCTTCCAGCCCCACGCCAGCTGTACACAGAGCATCCAATGGTCACTCACGAACCAAGATGATGTCAGCCATCAAGACTGCTCGGAAGAGTAAGAGGGCATCAGGCTTGAGGATAAATGATTATGACAACCAGTGTGATGTTGTTTATATCAGTCAACCAATAACAGAATGCCACTTTGAAAATCAAAGATCCATATTGTCTTCTCGGAAAACAGCCCGAAAGAGTACCCGGGGATATTTTTTTAATGGTGATTGTTGTGAACTGCCAACTGTTCGCACACTGGCCAGAAATTTACGCTCCCAAGAAAAGGGAAGCTGCTCACCAATAGCACCAGAGGCAGTGGTGACTTCCAAGCAGACTCTTACAGTTCCCACCTCAAAGCATACAGTAGGTATGCAGCTTCCAACAGTAGGTGTGCAGCTTCCCACAGTAGGTGTGCAGGTTGTGGAAGAAGATACCTCTGACAATCCTAAGGAGGAAAGACCCTCCCTTGAGGAAGGAGGTGAAGACATGTCATCAGCAAAGGAGCCTCAGGAGCCAGAGGTCTGCCTTACCGTGAATGAACAGGATCCTAGCAGCTCCCCTAGGTCAGGAGAGACCACAGCCTCTAGCCCAGCGTGTCTTCTGCCTGCTTCCCTCCCTAATGAGGATATGCCGGATGTTTCAGAAGGCAGCGTTGTGGTCTCACCTCCCACAGCAAGTGTACTATCTCTCCTTGAGCAAGACCAGCCCCCAGCTTCTCTTCTGGCTTCAGAGGAAATGCATACACTCCAGGAGTGCCACCTGACTCCCACAGCCGGAAGCACCCCCCTCATCTCTGGGGAAGACAGTGAAGACCTCCTGTGTAGACTTCCTTCTTCTCCTGAAACAGTCATCGGAGAAGAGCGTTCTCCGGGCTCAGAAAATGGAGGTCCTGCCGTGGATTTTGATCCTCCCTTAAGTCTGGAACTGTCTGAGCATGACCAAAGCATCAGTACTGAGGCTGAGATTGGAGACGTCCCTGGGGAGACACTGTTGCTAGAAGCCGCACTGCCCCTGCTGGAGAGCAGCATTGCCGGTGATGAGAACCCAAGGGAGACTGAGGGGGGAGAGGCAGCAAGTGGAACAGGGCAGCTGGAGACGCATGAGAGTGACACAGAATTCTCATCAGAAAATGCTCTGAGTGAGGCGAACTTTGACACCGCTGAAGAGAATGTGGACAAGAAGAAAAAGGGGAGAAAGCTCCCTGAGGCCTCTGACAGGTGCCTACGAAGTCAGCTTGTGGATTCACCCTCTGCTGACAGCTGTCCAGGAAGCCAGGGTTTGGATTCATCCACTGCTTGTCCTGAAGTGAAGGCTTCTAAAAATCCTCCTACTGTAAAGCGTTCTAAAAGAGAAGGGCACACTGGTGGGGCAACACCCGAGGGCTCGGTGATTGATAGTGTCCATACAGATGATCTGGAGGACACGGAAAACCTCACTGTCGGTGAACATTCCTCTGATGATGATATCAAGCAGGAGGGTGAAGGAGCTGGAGTCATCACAAGGCAGACTCTTAAAAGCATGCTGGCAAAGGAAGTTAAAAGAGAAGAAGGGGAGACTCCCCTAAGCAGTGACCCTGACACAGTTGGCCAACCACTGCCTGGAGAGAACCTGGGAATCGATGTCTGGTCCAGAATAGATGAGAGAGATGCACATGCACCCTCAGAAACCATTCCTTGTAAGAGGGACCCAGAGCAAGTAAAAGAGAAGCCAGGACACATTGCCACCCAGGATGTGGAGACGGCTGTGAGTGAGGCAGATGTTGGGGATGCCCACTCTAAAGATGATGCTGGCCTTGCTCCATCTAGCTTAGCTTCGGTATCAGCCAGTCAGAGTGGTGATGCTGCCGGGCCATCGAAACTGGTAACAAGGTCTAAGAGATGGCCTTCTTCAACCTACAACCTGAGGCACGCTCATTGTGTGGATGCCTTGGACACTACAAAAGTGACTTCTGAGAAGCAAGTCCCACAAGGCAACACAACACCAAAGGAAAACGAAGCTTCCGAGAGTGTGGAGCCCTCCGATGAGGACGATGCAGACACGGTGGTGGGGGAACAGCCCAAGTTCATGGGGTGGTGTGCAGAGGAGGAGAACCAGGAGCTGATCGCCAACTTCAACGCCCAATACCTGAAAGTTCAGAAGGGCTGGATCCAGCTAGAGAAAGAAGCACAGCCGACAGCAAGAGCAAGGAGCAAGTCCGACAAGCTGAAGGAGATTTGGAAGAGCAAGAAGAGGTCACGGAAGTGTAGGGGTTCCCTGGAGGTACAGAAGTTTTCTCCTGTCCAGATGCTGTTTATGACAAACTTTAAACTGTCTAATATCTGTAAGTGGTTCTTAGAGACAACAGAAACCCGGTCTCTGGTCATTGTGAAGAAACTAAACACTCGTCTTCCAGGAGACGTCCCTCTTGTTAAACACCCTCTTCAGAAGTACCCTCCTTCTACCCTGTTCCCCAGTTCACTACAGGCAGAACGCTTGAAAAAACATTTGAAGAAATTCCCTGGAGCCATTCCTGCTAGGAATAATTGGAAAACACAGAAGCTGTGGGCTAAACTCAGAGAGAATCATGGCCAGGTAGAGCCAGAGGCTGGCAGTGACATCAGCCTCGGCCCTAACAGTGAAGACAGTGCAGAGGAAGTCAGGGAAGGTAGAAATAGCCATCCTCCCACCAACTTGCCTACTCCAGCTAGCACCCGGATCCTTAGGAAGTATTCTAATATTCGAGGAAAGCTCAGAGCTCAGCGCCTGGAAAACTCCCTGGGTGGGGTTTCCGAAATTAAGCAGGGCCGAAAGAGTGTATGCATCAATCCGCTGATGTCCCCCAAGCTGGCCCTCCAGGTGGGCGCAGATGGCTTCCCTGTCAACCCCAAGAAGGCTGAAGGAAACAAGGGGAGAAGAGGGAAGCAGATGCCTGAAACCTTGCTCAGAGCGGAAGGCCAGAACAAGCGCAAAAGAGCAGAAGGCTGTGGCACTCAGGATGATAAGGACAAGGGGCCAGCAACAAAAGCCAGCAGAGTTCTTTCTGCCAAGAAGCTGGCTGCAAAGGACAGAGTCAGCCAGCTATCCAAGAAGATGACCTTGAAAGAGAATAAAGTGAGGATCTGTAAAAAGGCTCCTAGGAAGAGCTGCCCACCATCCAGGAAAGAAAAAGAAAACACAAACAAAAGACCTAGCCATCCTGCTGCAGCCTCTGAAGCACTGACAAAACCTGGGAAACAAAGGGCGACAGGAGAAGCCTCATCAAGACCCCCAAAAGCCAGAAGGAAGAGCAGGAAGCTGAGCAGTGGTAGGGGCCGGGCCAGACCCTTGACAAAAAGCCCAGAGAACCGGGCTGCCCAGAGAAAGAGAAAGCTCAAGGCCAAACTGGACTCTTCCCAGGGCAAACGGAGGCGGTTAGATGCCAAGTGATAGCTGATGGCCCCTGAAAGAGGAACTGGCCTACAGAAGTCACCTTTTATTTTGCATTAACAAAATCTGCTTTTTATAAGCTTATCAAGCCTTTCCCGTTACAGAGAACTCCAGTTATAGAGAACACCAGTTTGAGATGTCAGAAAATGCATCTCAGCCAGAGAAGGGAACTTGTAGAGTCCTTCTCCATGGCTAAGGGAAGTTGTACATTATATTCTGGTTGTTCCTTGAGTTTTAAACTTGGAACCAAGAAGTTTTTGTTTTAAGAAGTACAGTGCCTTATTTATCCTTTTTGTTTAAAATTTGACAAAAGCTAAGAAGAAACTGATTTATGTGACTAAAGGCTTGTATTTTATACTTGACGCACAAGCACTTGCTCTGTCACTGAGGAGGCCATCGCCATGCATTCGTGAGCGAGGAGCCGGCAGCAGCTGCCTGTGCGCCCCTGGACAGGTGCACCTTGCAGACCGCAGCACAACTCCCCTCTCTGTCTTATTTGGTTTTTATTTGAGTGATATTTGAAAGCTGAACCAAATCATTTCTATGGTTATGTGGAGAATGCAGGAGATTTATAATTATTATAAAAGATTGATGTTTCTGTTTCCTTCTAGAACTCGTATTGTTTATCACCCTTCATCTTTTTTTTTTTTTAAATCATTTCAGATCATGTTCTCTAATTTGTGTGCCCATGGGACAAAAGATGTGCTAGAAACACACCCCCTCAAATTATGTTACTACTAACACTTGTCATCCTCCAGTTTGGGGCCTTGCAAGCATGGTAGTACTGCTCTGTGAGGTTTGTGTTCTGTTTTGTTGAAGTTTTTTTGTGTACGCTTTTGTCTTGTAGCTGTCATTTTACCATTAGGATGAGTGACTCTTCGTTTCCTTCCTTACACAAGTAGTGAAAGTCCAAGTGTTCTTTCCAGCAATAGGAAAGCTTAGCCTTGTGCGAATGCATCCAGGTGCGTCTGCAGATCGTTGCTATCCACAAGAGTTTCCTGGTACTAGTTTCTTCCCCATGCAGTGGATCTGTAAAGTGAGTACTTAGCAATGGCCAGATGGTTTGAAAGTAGTCCAGTGTCTCCGTGCACCTCCCTAATACCACTTCCACATCAGACTTGGAGAGCAGTGGCCTTGAAAGACTGGAGAAGCTGCCCAGAATCCCAGTGGAGCCACACCCCCATACACAGCTGAGTGAAGTCCAGCTAGGACCCTCTGATGTGAATATTCTTGCCCAGAGTAGGTGCTGGTTCCGATTGATAGCGCCATCCTAGTGGCTAAGTGCTTACAATGTTGCTCCTCCCCATACCATGTCACTTTGTCCCATGGCTCAGAAATGAGAACTGCAATAATTGAAAGTGATGTTTGCCTTTCCTGGGTGGAGCCTAATGCAGCCCCATTGGCTTTACTCAGTGCCTATGACATTGCTCCATTATAACAGTGTGTACTTGACATTTCCATTGGGCCAGTCAGCAAACCACTTGGTTGCTAAAGCCTCAGTAGACTTTGACGAGTTCTATCACCAAAATAGGCTTGCATGGATAGCTGCTGCCCTGCTCTTAAGTTTCTACTTGGGTTGTTTCAGATCTTTTTAGATCAACCCAGATGGACTTCTTTTATATGCAAATCCTGATAAAACAGGCCTCCTACCTATTTTGCTATTGTTAAAGTTTGCTGCAGATAATGGAAACTTCTGATAATTGGGTAGGACTGGAGCATTTGATTCATGAGAAAATGAGAATTGTGTTGCATTTTACAGGTAATGAAAGTTGTTGTTTCCTCTTTTTAAAATGTCACCTCTGTCCCATGAGCATTCGTGTGCTTTCTCCCTCACTGCCCCCTCCTTCCCTTCCCTTGCTTTCCCCACTCCCCGTTCTTCTTCTTCTTCTTCTTATCCTTGACCTGGACCGTTCACAAGCTACCTATGGTGATGAGACTGCTGAGTGTGTGCTCGAAACTCCTCAGCATTAAGTTGCACAGACACGTTAATATGTGTTGAGTAGGTTTGCTCAATATTTAAAAAGTGGTTTTAAGGCTTAAAAGAGCTTTTCCTGTAGTTGCCACTGGATATTGTTGTTGGAGTGACTTAAACAGCCAAGGCTTACCAATGTGAGGTGTGTCAATGCCTGTACATATGAAGCGCCTTGGCTGCCTGGGGACTCCCCTGTAAGGTGCTGGGTTAGGTTAGAGGGAGGAGTGAGTGGGACCCTTCCAGTTCCAAGTTTATAATTCATTCCATTACTTTTCTGATTGTGTTTTCATTTTTAAAATCTCGCTCCAAGATGGTCGGCTGCATTTGAGGGAGCTGTGTGGAAGTGTTTGTTATACATCCATCTAACAGTGCAGGAGCATCTTTAAAATCAGCTTACACTTGATAGTAGTGACTGCATTTATATAGATGGATACTCTACAAAATTAGGACATTTTAAGTATTTTTAATTGTTTCACATTTATTGAGCTCATTTTTGCTAATTGGTTAATTTTGTTACTAGAAGAAGGAAAAAAAAATCAAAACTTGACAGTAGCTTTCGACCTTTCTGCACCCATAGCAGATGCTGGGAAATTGTCCCTTCAGCATCCCCACTTGGCCTTGACTCCATCCTCCTCATTTTCCTTCCTTCTCGTAGCCATTTTCAAATATGACTCGCCACTGTGTGTGTCTCACAGTTTGGATCCTAAGTCTGAAAGGCATCCTGCTCCTGGCCCTAACTTAGGAAAGTGGCTTTCCTAAGGCTGGAGCTGAAGTTGAAGCCAAAGGGCTGGTGTTCCCTCGGTTCAGCATCTGGAAGATGCCCAAGAAGCCATCTGAGACGCTCTGTGTAGCTTCCCCAGCGTGCAGCCTGCTTTGGGACCCATTTTCTGTCCTGTTAGGGTCCCTGGGATGGGCCTGCTGTCTCACTGGGGTTCAGAGTCTTGCCCAGGTGCCTTCTGGAATTCCCTGGGTTGTGCTGTTTTTTATTTTTTCATTGTTTGGTAGTGGTGGGGTTCTGTGGTGAAGATTTTACACTGTCCTATCTAAAGCACAGTCAAGCTTTGGGGTTTGTGCCTCATCATTCTGTAATGGTTTGGAGAGAAGAGTCATCCGTTTCCCCCATGAACCCTCTGTGTGTCACCAGCACAGGTGACTTTCTCAATGTGCACATAAGTCAGCAGCAAGCATCACGTTACAACAGATGCTATAAATCAGGATTTGGCCTGTCTCCAGCCGTGGGGTGGCTTCTGGAGTCAGGGCACAGCTGTCCCTCACTTATAGGCAGCATTTCTATTGATTAGCAGACATAAGTCCCATAGGAAATGACACCATGCTATATGATGAAAACTGGAGATGAAGTGGTGTTGCCATCGGCAAGTCTGTGCTTGTCATAATACTACAAACAGACTGAGTAACCCAAGAAGCTGCCCAATAGCTGGAGAGCCAACTCCATCTCTTTGGTTGCAGATCAGCCAGTGCAGGTCTCCTCTTAGCTTACCTCTAAGCTGTTACAGACATGCAAACTGTGGGCTGGCTGCTCGTGTGTATAAATAAAGTTTGTTGGCACATAACCATGCTTATTGATTGTCCATGGAACAGATTAGGTACTTGGAGAAGTGGCCACTAAGCCCGCAAAACCTAAAATAGTTAATATCTATATCTTTGGAGAAGCCTGCTGACCCCTGCTTGAGAAAATAACCCCTTTTGGGAATAAATCTCCCCCTTTCCTCTTCTGCCTCATACCTTTGTCTCCCACACCCCCCATCTCAGTTCGTCTTAAGCTCTTGTAAGAGAGGCTTGTTGTTGAGACAGTTTCAGAGTAACTCAACTCTAAACAAGCAGTGTATCTCCCTTTAAGTCCCTCCCTCCAGCCCCACAGTGAAGCTACCATAGCCTCTAGACCAGAATCCCTGAACAAGTTGCCTTTGGAGTTCTTAAATTATATGGACTGTCCCGTGTTTCACTCCCATGGTCTCTAACCAGAACTGACCCTAGCTTCAAGACTGTCTGTGGTGAGATTAGCTGGGAGTTGCTTCTATTGGGCTTTGAGTTTTCAGCACCACACGTAGTTGTGGGAAAGTCTTACAGCATGGAGACCAAGTCTGGTGACAACCAGATCACTCTTTATAATGTATCCACCATTGATCTGTTTTCAGTCACACACTTTCAAAATAGTTTTATTAAAGGCACACACAATAAAATGGTAGTTTTTGAACTGCTATAGAAAAGAATGAAAAAGAATTAGAACGTGTTTAACCCGAGTATGACTAAGGAGTTATGGGTTGCATCTTTACATCAAATCCAGTCAGCTTTCAAAGTGTTAGTCCTCCCTTCCCCCCAGAACTCAAATAAAAGTTTCTGTTCTGCATTCCAGAATGAAGTTGAATGCCATGTCAAAGTTTTAACAAATGGAGACCATATCCCCTAATTAGTAGACAGTGCTGAAATTGAACTCTGGGCCTGATGTAAGCAAGGCAGACATTCTACGGCTGAGCTACATCCCATGTCCAGTTGTTTTGAATTCTTCCCTGTATTTTCTTATGACTTATTATTCACTAAAATGCCAGAACACTTGAAATAGGAAGCGGCGTCTATGCATGTATTCCCAAAGCAGTCCTAGTATCCACGCAGCAGGTACTTTTCCCTATGCTTGCTCCCAAATCCTTTGCAAGGAAAAGATACTTTTAAAAACTTAAAACCAGCAGAATTAGGAAACTTGCCTTTTGAGACAGCTTTGAAAATAATTCAACTCTTGAAAATTCTGAAGAGTCTGGTTACCTACAAGTGATGGATTGTAGGGCTAGCCACTTTGCAGCATCCCATTTTTTGCACCCTGGTGAGCAGTATGCAAACTGTCCTTACTCATGCTTTTGTCTTTGGATTTGAGCCCATTGTCTCCTCCATGGAATCATCCTTTTCCAGATGTTAGGATGCTGCCTTTCAGTGCTCTGGACCCAGCCCTTCCTCTAGCAGACAGGTAGTTGCATGGCATGTGTGCCAAGGGAGGAGACACTGAAGCTTTCACACCCTGTAGGTCCATCCCCTTGGACAGTGTGTGCAGTCTGTAAGCCGCTTGAAAGCATAGACTGCCTGCCAGAAACAGCATCCAGGTGCCCACGGTATTAGGATACACCAGAGATTGGATGAATGGACTTACACTTTTGAATTGGATAAGTGGAGATAACAAAACAATTAACAAACTATATGTGGCCCACACTAAGAATACTTAGGTGCCTGACCTTTTAGGTCAGTGTACTGATCTCTGTGGGGGCAGTTAGGCACGTTTTCTTTGTGCATGTAGGCCAGCATTGCAGCAGTCCTTTTGGGTTTGGGGTATCTTGCTTGTCTGTGTCAGCACGCAGTTGCATTTGTGCTGCATCATTCCTGGTAGTGCTTGTAAGGAAGAAAGAGATCATCTTAGCTCGTGAGATACTTGCTGATGAGTTGTGGATATACTGCACCTACTAGGGTCTAGTTTACAGTACGGTCTTGGAAAACATGTAGTCTCGTTGTTGTGCGTCACAGTGAACTTGATCGATAGAGACATTCCACCAGCGGTGCTTGGCACATGCTGATCTCCAGTGATGGAACAGCCTGTAGTAGTGCTTCTCTTTGAAAGCATGGGAACTGGTAGTTTCACACCCATAGCCCTCCACTTCTCTTATGCAGGTTTACAATTCTCAAGTTTGGTCACTATCTGTGAGTGTAAGTGGCTGATCTTCACGTGTTTGAAACCTGAGTCCAAGCCACACATTTTTGACATGGCCAGTGTGCCGATGGCACCTCGTCCATGCACCAGCAGCTTTAGGCAGAACAAGTTCAGGGCCCTCTTGGTCAGGCCTGAAGCAGATCCTCATTTGGGGAGTCCTTCTTGGTACCTTGCCTTTCCTCTTCCCTCCTGCCTATGCCACTGGCCCCCTAGTGGGTGGCATCTTCTCTGGGACACACACACCCTCCAAAGTGCTTCTCTGAATACATACATGTCACATGAGAAGAATTTCTCTCTTCATTGCTAGATTCTCACAGTATATACTGGGTTGGGTCTGAATGCCATTCAGTGATCACCTTTTTCCCACTCCAGTTGGTGGGAACCATGATGTATATCTTGTGTCATGTTGTAGTTAGAGCTGTATGTAGTGTTTGGAAGCATTTGTGGTAAAGATACTATAAAAAATAAGATTTGCATAATTTTGTATATTTATAACACAGGTAGGGGTTATTGCTAGAGCCACTGAATCTTAGGGTAATTAATGGCTTCTGCATTCTTACTAGTTCTAGGATACTGTATTAGTGGCTGGTTTCAAATATATAAAGTACATATTTATACACACCGCTGTGGAATTTATTTTGCTGTGTAAATAGTGATATTTTCCTGTTCAAATGCTTCTATACAAAGTATTTATTTTAACAAAGTTAGTTAACTGTTGAAAGGGCTTTCCAAAAACTTCTTGCCATCTGTTCTCCCAGCTTCCCCTGCTCAGCTATCAACCCCCTAAACATCACAGTAAAGGCGGGAGGCCTTGAAACTCTTGCTGTGTTTGGGTAGGACACAACGTAGATTGGGAACCTTAGCGCTGCTCCCACTGATGCTCCATCTCAGACCAAAGTGGGGGTTGAAGGAGTGTAACTTTGCTCAGCCCAGTACCAGGGCTTCCCCCCACAGCCCAGCTCACACATGCACCATCGGTACACTCGGCTGTTCGCTTCCATAGCCTGGGCAGGGAATTGACCTTGGTTGTAGTCCCATGGCAAGTAGCCTCTTGCCTATGCAATGAGGAGAAACCACTGTGGTTGTCAGTATGAGCTTCTCGTCTGGCTCTCAGAATTCAGGGGCCATCCTTTCACACACCCATAGGAGACACATGTCACCTGCACACTGACAAAACTTGGGAACACCTTCGCTTTCCTCCTTACCCTTTCCCATCAAGTGTCTGTGCAGATGTAGCCCCATCCTACCCATCTGTGACCCATGGTTCTAAAATGTATTCATCTTTACTTCTCAGGAGTCCTGGTCTGGAATTCAGAGCACCCTAGATGTCATGGAACCAATGAGTCATGGTTATGCATGGTCCTTTTCCGGGTGCCTCATCCATGGGCATCCCATCTGTCACCATGGCTGCTAGGATTGCAGGATTGCCTGCAACTCCAGGGACTCTAGGGTGCTTGGAGACCAGGTATGTAGGGATTATTGTCATCTGTTTGAACTGTAGTTTGTGTATATCCTATGGCCTCCCTTTGTCTTTTCTAAACAAGGAAGGCACTTGAACAGCAATGCTGGAGAATGTTTTTCTAAGATGCTGTTTGTAAGCAAATCTGATTTTGAGATGAAATGTGAATGGTAACTCGGTGCCAGGGAATTTAGCACTGAAGTAGACAGTCAAAACTTTTTTAACCTTTGCAGAAAGTAGTTTCTGTTCTCATCTAAATGTTCACAAGATGTAATGCTGTAAATACTTTTCTAAAAATATTTATTACATGTGCTGTATACAGACTCATGTTCGGAGTGATGTTGGTTTGCATTGTATTGTAAAAGAATATATTTTGAGTGGTGGACTTCTTTCATAACACAGTTCACTCAAGGAGAAAGAAACAAAACCAGCAGGTTGAGAGCTGTTTGGGGCATTTGATCTGTAATGGACCATCCAATCCAAGCTTTAACTGCCCCTCTTCTCATCTGGTTGTGTTATATAATATATATATATATATATATATATATATATATATATATATACAGGTGTACAGTAAATTGGTCAGTGCCCGGGTCTGCAGAGCAGATTTCCAGGTGTTCTTTCTGATGTGTTTCCATAGCAATACGACCACAGGTGCTGACCAGTCCTGTTGTCTCAGAGGATCGGGTTGGGGGATAGCTCTTGCAAAGCCTCTTGCCTTTCCTAAGAGGCTGCTTTACTTGAATTGTTGCTTCTGTTTCTTCTTCACGCTCTCCTTCACAAAACTATAGTGTGTGTGGGAACTCTCCCAGCACCAGATACATCAAAAGTGGACAAGCCAATCAAAAGGTTAGCGATTTCCCAGGAACTTGTAAGTTTTCAGAACAGATGAGACAAAGCTCATTTGGCCATAGAATAAATGTAAGGAATTTTAACCCGAGAAACAAATGTGGCCTATTATATCCCCCCACCCCCACCCGCTCTGTCTGACTCACCTTTAGAAGCCAGCCTATGTCCTGCCTTCTGCCTCTATGCCTCAGCTCGAGATGTCCATGGTCCCTAGAGTCTGGTGCGGCTCTTAGTGTGTCCAGCTCTGTTGAGCAGCCTTTCCATGTGACCGTCCCAAACTTAATGAAACAGAATACCCACACCCAGATAACGTTGTTGGAAGTGATGTAGCTTTTTAGGCTTTTGGAATGTCTCTCTCCTTTTTATATATATATATATATATTTCTGATGGCGTTTGGGATTTTTCACTAGTGTTTTTTAGATTGAAGAGGGTGCATTAAGTTAAACTTTCCACTGCTGAGCCCAGAAGTGTGCAGAGGAAAGAACTCTCCCTGCATTGTGTTGTTGGAAGGTGACTACTTATGGTGGGGGGGGGTCTTGTAGATGATACGGAGGTGAAATAGAAATTCTGGCCAGAGGTTTCCTAAGTCTTTGATATTTTGTAATGAAAATCCCCCCATTAGCCCCATTTAATCTCAATATAAGCCTGCTGTTTACCCTCAGGGAACAAGTGGTTTTCAAAATTAAGCTCCTCCAAGGTCCTGGGCCAGTGCCTGTGTACACTGGTCATCTCCGTGATCTCATGGCATTATTTTCCCATATGCATTATGACATTAAAAAGTGCAACCCCACCCTGTATGAAAAGCACAGCCCCCAGTGCCCTGATTTAGGCTAATGTTGAAGCCTTTGAGGGGCCTGGGGTCCTAGGAGGCCATGCAATTTAACTGAAGCTCAGGTGTACATTGGATTTTGCTTCTATTAGGCCACAACCCTTCAGAATGAGTTTAGGGCAGGAGCTGCAGATCCGGCTCTGATTCAGGGAGCTGAGTCTCCACCGTTCCTCAAGTTTTTACTGGTCCCTCCTGGTGTTGTTGCCAAGGTCAATCCTGTAGGTGTTTGGATGTCCTCCTTTCTGCTGTCTTGTGAGTCTTAGCCAGTGCTCCAGATGCCCAAGAGTGGGGCTGCCAGAGAGTCCAGCCCTCCCTGACCCCAGCACCTTCCAACATAGTGAGGTGAGAAGAGGCTGCAGATGGCCACCTGGCAGAGCAGCGTGTGCCTCCCGGGCCTGGATTCCACTGTTAGTGAGTGTAGGAAAATACTGTCTTTAATGGATGAGAATTCATTGTATGCTGTGAATTTGTTGGTTTGAAACATTGAAAATTTTTCATTAGACAATGTTTACATACCTCACCTGAAGAACCTTTGAGAGTGTATATATGAAATTTAAAAATATATTAAGTTGCTTTAAAACAGTATGTATAGCTATAAAAGTTGGAGTTATTTTAACTTTGAGTATGTACCAAGTCTCTTAAATATTGAAATCTTGTAGATTTTTTGTGCTTCTGTGTTTTGCTTTTCCTGTTGGACCACATAGATAACTGTGTTCTTCTTATTGATAAAGGGGCCCACACTGAAATCCACGCTTGAAGGATTTCCTGTGGTGGTTAAGATTTTCTGGTTTGATTTTGGGGGAGTGGGGTGAGGAGCTAGAGGACATATGGGAGAGGTTACTCTGACATTGACATCTATTCTGTGAGCTTTTTCAAGGCGCTTATTTTATTGCAGCATATTAAACTTCTTTGATATTAAAGTGTGTTTGTGTAATCACTGGAGAGAGAACAGAACACAGCACAGCCTCCCGCCTCACTGGTACATGGCCGAAAACAGACTGTCAGCGTGGGCCTGGGTATAAAGAAGCACTGCCGTGCGCTTCCCTAAACCCTCAGCCATGGTGTGAGTTATGCCTGACTTCCGGGGACACATATAGTGGAAACATCAAGGGATCCCAGGTGACAGGACAGCAAAGGTGCCAGTGTTCATCCTGAGGGGAGGGAACAAGCCAGCCAGTGCTGTCCAGTCCTGTGATTTCTGCTGTGGTCTGCCTCATTGGTCCTTTTGTCTCTGCTGGAAGTGGGTCTGTTCAAGGTCTCTCACAGAACCAGTCCATCCCACAGCTACTAGCAGCCCGAAGTTTTGCATTAACACAGAACTTGGCAATTTTTCAACCTACAGATGTGTTTATTTAGCTCAGGATTAAAAAAAAAAAAGTTTAAAAACTAAGTTTTTCATTTCAAAGATTGGGTTTCTAGTTTTGTTTTGTGGGGTTTGTTTGGTGTGTGTGGGGTGTTCTTTGTTTTGTTTTAACCTAACAAATTTAGCTCATGATGAGAACCAGCTGGCACAAATAGATGGGAAAATGATCTTCAGGTGCCACAGTCTCTGGCAGTGGAAGTTTCTGTTTGTCCCTGTTGGTACCCAGCTTTAATCAGAAGTGGCCATAGAAATTATAGGCCAAGGAGCACTTGTCCCCTCTCCAGATCCCTAACTGTTACACAGGCACTGAAGTCATCACCCTGTGCCCTTTCTGGGGTGGTCATGCGCTCTTGGAGTGGGGCTTGGTAACATCGCTATGTTCTTAGTGTGAGATCAGTTCATGGCCCTGGCATCAATAGAAGTCCTTTTAGTTTTGGGTTCCTATCTGGGGGACCCAGCCTCCCAGATGCTCACATTCAAATTCATCTCTTGAGAAGGATCTCTTGTCTGGTGTATGTTTCCTCCTCAATCCACTGGCCTAGGATGCTGGAGAATGCATGTTGCTTTCTCATCTGTTGCCTGCATGCTCCAAACCCTTCAGGATCTGGTTAAATGTGTGAGTGACTCTGTAGACTTATGCTTAAACATTAGTGTCACTGTAAACACTTGGCGACAGACGGAGGTGAGCAGGCTCCCCGATCGGAACACGCCCTTCCTCCTGGATGAACAGGCCTTGCCACGTAAGGATTAGCAGACAGCCTGCCTGTGATGACTAGCCAGTGTGGCAGCCCAGAGCCTTGCTGCCCTGGGAAGGTGAATTCTGGTATCAGCAGACTCATTTTGGTGAAGAAAGAGACTAGGCAGGCAGAAAGTGAATCAATGTCATGTTCACACGGAAGACAATGGACAATACTGACATATTCTAAAACAATACTTCTGGGGAAAGGATAGGTGCAGCTCCCTCAGGGACTGTTTTAAGCCAGTTTTAAGAATTGACTCAAACAAGACTACAGGAAACCCCCAAACAAAAGTCACAGCCACATAGCATCTGAAAATCAAAAGATACTGGAGGTTGACTTTAACATATAAAAATACTATAACAAAATGAAATACAAATATATATTAGAATCTGTAAGTATTATGTATAAAGAGATACTTTCATGGTTAGGCTAACAGCAGGCAAAGAAGAAACAAAGCCGATCTTTTCCATTTTTTAACATCGTCACAGGCCATGAGCAGTGCTGCTCAGTACCAGCTCCTGGAGGACTTGCCCTGCTGGGTTCTCTTCTGTGCATGTCTAATGGAAACAGCCAGTGGTGACCACAAAGCAAACTGAAGGTCTTCACCAAAGGAGAACACGATGTGGAGATGATTTTTCAAAGGGCTGGTCTCATAGTTGACTTCTTTCTTACCCCACCTTACAAACCCAGTTGTGAACGGAATGGGTGTGATGGACCAGGCCCCTTGGCTTGCCAGGAAGTGACAGAATCAAAGGTAAAGTTGAGCCTGGGGCTCATGGCTCTCTCACCATTGTGCCCTCACTTTGCAATGAATCTTGATCCTTAGATTCAATAGGAAACTGGAGTGGGGGGCAGTGGTGGGAGGCAGAAGGGTCTTTAATGTTCACAAGGCTCTCTGGGAACCATTGCGTCACCTCTCGCTTCCCTCCCCAAGGCCTTGGGGAAAGATGGCATTCACAGAGTGAGCAAACCTGCCAGTCCATTCGTCTCAAGCCTGGGAATTGGTTTTTCCAATGATGGTGGCTGGGAATGGTAACTTCTATAGGGCTGAGGAGGCCAGAACACGTATTTCTAGAGAGGGACATGACGCTACATGCTTAAGCCTCTCTGAGGAACCTTGTGTAGCTTCTTGCCAGGGTCCCACAGTTGTCTGGAAGCTTGGAGTAAGAGAAAGACACGGGGCAGAATTGGGTAAAGCCCCTTAGAGGCCTGGGCCTCTGCCCTCTTGGGGAGTTGCCGGTCTATGCTCAGGGCCTTAAGAAAATTGTGCCTGCCTCCCTTCCCCAGCAAAGGGTGTACCCAGTCATGAGAACGTTGGCCAGTTGGTCAGGGCAGGGCTTTCTTTCCACCCCTGAGTCTCACTAGCCTGAGAACCAAGTTCTCGAGTCACACACAGGAGGCTAGTGTCCTCACCAGTGCTGAAGGCTCCTCTTGGTGTCCACATGGGCAGGGACACACGTATAAGACCATTCCATGCTCTGTACCTACACTTCCAGATGGAAGTAGCCGATAGAAGAACATGCTCACACCTCTGACCCACAAAGACATCCCACCCCAGCCCACCACACAGACCAAGGCTACACCCTCTCAGAAAGAAGTGAGAAAGTATAATGCTTTCTGCCTTCAGCAGCCCCATTAGGCTCAAACCTCATCCATGTTTCACTCTGCTTGGAAGAGAAGCCTTTGTGTCAGCCCGCCATGTGTCTATCTGGTAGCTTCAAGCAGCCATCACCCCTGGAGTGAGGAGCTGCAGCCTGGCTATTCTGGGCACTCCATGGCGCTTAGGAATTAGTTCACATCAAGGTTGCACTCCCACAGAACTCACACCGGGTTAGGTACATGAATACCTGCTAATTGAAGTTAATGCAGATGACTCTTCTAACTCCTCATGCCTCCCTCCTGAGACCAGAGAGGCAGTGTCTACATGGTTCCTATCTATCTACCTTCCTGCTTCACAGCTGCAGACCTAAGGCCCGGAATGGGCAGGATCATCTGACCTTCTGTTCTAGATGGCCTCAGTACAAGGCTCCAAGCCAGGTCTCCAGTTGAGGAGTTCCTGGCCTCACCCAGCTGCTCCTCACACCCTGTCCCTCTCTGGCCAGAGGCACCTGCAGCCTTTGGCTAGGGCCCAATGTCCCTTTTGTAGCCAGTGATGTCTGTTCAGCCAGAGCCAAGAACCCCTTGCCCTCTTTGGTGGGGTCTGTCACCCCAAGCTAAGAGCCCCTCATAGAAGCTATCATGGTCACTCCATACTTAAGGATTCAGAGGCCTGGTCCTCCTCCAACCCCACCCCACCCCAACCTCTTTCCCAAGATGTGGAGGCAATGAGCTACATGACTCAGGAAGAAGGGTCAGCTCCTTCGCCGTGGCAGGAGGTCCACTTCTGGAAAGTGGCCTGCTGCCAGTAAATGTGGCTGCAGAAGCCAGGCCAGAACCCGGGAGGTGGCTGTCCTCAGAGGGACCAGAGGCTACTGGGACATTAACGCTGTTTCAGTCCAGCCAGGGTCACAGGCCAAGGGAGAAGCAAGTGGAGACAGGGTTAAGTCCCCCTTTTCAGTCCCATGTAGCAGGCAGAGGAGTGCCAGCATCTTGCCTCCGTTTGCGGCCTGACCTCACACACACATTCATTCAACAAGTATTTATTAAGCGCCTATCTGTGCAAGGCACTTTGGGAGAGGGCGCGGCTATTCAGGCCTTGCTTGCTCCTCTGCCCTGGCAGTGCAGTCTGCTGGAAAGGCAGCTTCAGTGTCCCCGCGCTCACCAGGACCCAGGCGCCATCCTGGCGATGCCCGCACCTCAGCCCAGCTGCTAGTACGCCACCTGCACGTTATGCACACTGGGCACAGCCGCACTTGGTGGGCTTCTCCACCTCCTCAGCAAATGAAGTCCCGTCGCTGCACTCGAAGCTCAGCTTCCTCCGCTTTAGCCGTAGGCCCTGGCAGCAGCCCTGGCCTGGGCACGTGCCCCGGCACTCCACCCATGACAGCGGGCGCGTGGTCTGGCAGATGGAATAGCCCCTCTGGACCCGGTGAAAGTCCCGGACAGGGTCCCCCCGGCACTCGGACTCTGGATGGGACAGATACCAAGAGAGAGCCTCAGAGCACACGGTAGGAAGCAGGAGGGGGACTGGGCAGCATCGTAGGAGGGCTCTGCTGGAAGGGTTCTCTCACCCCTGTGTCCCAAGCATCCTCCCCCACCGTCTCTGCATGCACCTATGCCAGTTTCATCCTGGGCCCACAGAGTGACTGGGCAAGGAGGAAGGAGCTAGCTGCCCAGGCCCTACAGGCCACAGTGACTGCCAGTTGAGGAGGTTCCCACTCTGCAAGAAGGGCTGAGGCCTGGAGGCAGTGGCGTTGTGGAAACGCTCCTCGGTGGAGAGGATGACCCACTGACCCTATGGTGTTCAAGGCTGAATTTCTCCATCTTCCCTCTCCCCGGCCTCGGCAGTCTGGAGTCTAGCCAAAGTATCTTGGTGAAAAGGCCCAGGGAAAGCCTGGGACAAAATCCCCCAACCTTCAGACATCCTGCTACACCTACGTCCAAAGCTGATAGAGCAGGGTGCTCAAGCCTGGCTCAGAGCTGTTACTGGGTATGCCTGGATGGTCTCTTCATGGAGAGACCTTAGCCATGAAGGGCAGGGCCCTGGAAAAGGAAACAGCAGGGCAGGCTGGGCCCAGGAGTGGAAAAGGTGGAGATCTGTGCCTAGAGGGCAGGGGCAAAAACCCCAGTGGTCCCCTATGTACCAGAGAGGAGGGAAGAAGGAGGAAGAGGATGGGAGGGCTAGCTGCGGTTTGAGGGTGATAACATGAAGCTCCTACAGCAGAGTGGCGGGGAGGGTCTCTGCAGAGGACAGTCAGGAGGGGGCCCCCTGACCTTGCTCACACTGCTCGCCTGAAAAGCCTGGGTTGCACACACAGTGTGCCCCTTTGGTGGCTGAGGCCTGGCAGTGGCCATGAAGGCACTGCAAGCCCCCACAGGGCTCCGCCACAGCCCCGACCTGGTTGCACAGAGCCCCTGAGTACCCATCCTGGCACTGGCAGCTGTAGGCAAGAGCATCAAGGGGCACGCATTTCCCATGGACACACCTGGAAGAGGCAAGAAGAGACATGTGAGAACATGCTAGCCCATGGGCCGGCCACAGGCTGTCCCACCCCACCTAGCCTTGCACGTGGTTCTGTTCCCAAGATTTAAAGGGGCAGGGGCCAAGATGTAATTCTCTGCTTGTCCTTTTTCAGTTAGTAAGGGCTTAAAGTCAAGTAATAGTAGTAGTAGTAGTAGTAGTAGTAGCAGTAGTAGTAGTAGCAGTAGTAGTAATATCTTGTGTCAGGCCACACACTCCAATTTAAAGATTTAAAAATACAGCTCGTAGACAGTGCTTGCCATAAACAAATGCCCTTGCAGAAAAAGGACAGAGGAGGGTGATGGCCCTCTTGGTCCATCCCAGGCTTACTTGTGGCCATGGCAGGGGCCATCCACTGGCTGGTCACAGTGCAGGCCCCCCCAGCCAGCCTCACAGTGGCACACAGGCCCTGGGGTGGCGTTGGGCTGGCAGATGCCATGCAGGCAGTAGAGCTTTCGGCAGGGCTCACAGCCAGGCACCACGCCTGGCTTCATCTGTGTCTTGGTGAAGTCCTGCAGTTCATTGTTGATGTACAGATTCCGGATGCAACCGTGGAAGCTGGTGCCATTGAGGATCTGCCAGAGGCGGAAGGCAGCTGAGTTCACGTCCACGGGCATCCCTGAAGTGGCAGGAAGAAACAGTAGACTTCGTTGGGGTTGAGCCATGCCTGTTGGACAGCTCTGCAGTGTCTCCTCTTGCCCTTGGGCTCTGTCCTATCTCTGCAGAGGCCTCTTGCCACCCTGGAGGATCAGACTCCTTTCTAGGAAGATGTAGAGAGTCTACTTCCTCTGGGACAAGAGCTGAGAGTCAGGCCAGCATAGCCAGTTGACCAGCTAGACTCTGGGATGCCTCTTCCCTAAGTCTAGCTATCTCCCCCTGGGACTCCTTCCTTCCCTCTGGGACATCTGCTTTCATTCCTGGAGACCCCAGTTGAAGCAAAGAACTCATGTGCAGGGGGCACTTTGACACTTGCTTTTGTGCTAGTGGCTTCACAGCAACCCCAAGGCAGAGGCTGCCTGGCCCTGCCTAATATGTTCAGGGGCTCATCTGAAAGCCTTAACTAGTAGGGATAGAGCTGGGATCACATAGGGGGCCGGCACTCCCCAGGCTGAGACAAAATGAGGACAGTTGCAGGGGCTTCTGGCCTGCAGCACCTGCAGTCTCCAGCTGGTGTAGGACTCTATGCTGAGTCTCTGCAGTTTTTCTGGCCTCTGAGGGTCTAAGACTAGAATTGGATCCCAGACATGGGAAATTCCTTCTGGTCCAGAGCCAAGAAGGGTGCCCGTAGTATGGAAGATAACTGGGAAAGACCCATCCCTTCCCAGGCCTGTTAGTCATCCTTCTTGGTTAGTCTAGGTTGGCCAGAATGCAGCTAGAGGCCACCCAGAGCAGCACAAACCACCAGGTTAACCATTCAATAGGACCACCTCATCCTTTGGCATCTCCCCAGCCATAGCACAAGATCTCCTGGCCAGCCTCAGACCAGAAAGCACAGGAGGTCCCTGCCTGGAGACAGCATCACTGTGGCTAGGTGAGAGGCTTGAAGAGGGATAGCTGTAGCTCTGTCTGGAAGGTCCTCACCTCCCACATAGAGGGGGGCCTCGCTGTTGAGTGTGTAGTGCTTGCCAAAGTTGTCCATGGTCATGGGGCTGCCGCCATCGATGGAGAGGTTCACCATTTGGTCAAAGGTAACCAGCTCAACAGTGTGGAACTGCCCGTCATTGATCGTCTCAGCACTGGAAGGAGATGGGAGGGGTACCCCCACCCAGAGAATGAGCCTCAGGAAGATCCTAGCTAGGCACATCCCAGAAAGTCCATCAACCCAGCCACTGCTTCCCAAGGAGACAAACCTCTCAAGGGGACCAAGCAGACTTTGGCCTGATGCCTCCTGTTTCCCCTTTCTGAGGCTCAGGGGAGGCTGGGACATTTGGAAGTGAACCTCTTCCCCACTTAGGGGCTGCCTCTGAGGTGAGGTGAGATGGGGAAAAGTGGGTGCCAAGGAGCCTCAGCTCCAAGTGGGATGGACTCAGGAGACCAAATGGCCTTTCATCTTGGCCAGCTGAATTTCTGTAGTTCCAACAACCACCTGTTCTTGGCCCAGGAGTCCCATATCCTGGCAGTGCCCACCCAAGGAAGGCTGACAGCCTGAGGAAGTCCTACCTGTAGATAGCAGAGCTGGGGTAGCTGCCTGGGTCATAGCTAACACGGACATGGCCCTGGTACAGTTCAACTGCGATGTGGTCATTATCCCCATTGTACAGGAGGATCCCGTTGTCCTCTGCAGTAGACACCTGAGAGGCAAAGGCACTTTCTCTCCCATGCCACCCCTCACAGAGGCAGCACAGGCAGGTACTTGAGCAGAGGAGACTTAGGATTGGAAGGGTGAGCTCATATGAAAACCATTTTCTCCCCTCTCCTCTTCCTGACCAGAGACCCCTCCTTCAGAGTAGCTGATCTAGTCCACAAGTTCCAGGTTCACTTGTCATTCACTGCAGACCAGCCAGCACTGGACAGCAAAAGGCTGGCTGGGACCTGGAAAGCATTTGCCCAAGAACAGGTAAAAGACTAGATGCCCAGTGGGAAATAGGCAGTACACGGCCACCACAGTGTGGTATGGGAGCCCCCTGTGAGCCTTGAGGAACTGGCTACAGAGGGAGGGAACTAGAGAGGAAACACTGGAAGGTTCTCCCCGCTAGAGCTCTTTAATGCTGGAAGCATATGCTGGGAAACAGGGTCTGTGGTTGGAGATGCAGGAATTTGGGAGGAGGTCCCCATGGCTGTGGAAAGCATGATTGCTTCCTTCTGTCTAGGTCCTCCTCCCTGCATCCTTCTGCTAAATATCCTGATGCCCTAGCTCATTTCCTTGGACCCTTGGTCCTTGGATTCCTTGGATTCCTTGGATTGGTCAAGGAATCAGTATGTAACAAAAGCCTAGCCAATCAGAGAGCTTCCCTTGAGACCATTGATTGTTGAATTAGAGTGCAGGCAAAGAAGAGTCCCTTTATGTGTGACAGTGAGACCTCCTTCCTGAAGATGTTACAATGGCCTGAGCTACGGCTGGGGCTGGACTGGGGCCTGGGCTTGTGTTGGGCCTGGGGCCAGGGTGAGTTTTGCCTTGAATGGATAAGCTGCCTGCTATCTTGCTGAGGACAGTGTGAGAGGAGAGAACTGGGCCTGTCTGAGGGGCTAAGGAAGAAAAGGAAGAAAGGTAAGGAGAGATATTGGGCACTTGTGCCCAAGAATGGAATTTGACGCAGAGGGGTCAAGAGTTTGAATTCTCTTGGGCAAAATACAGTAGAATTTGCTTCCCCCTCTTGCTCTGGGACATATTCAGCAAAATAGAAAGGTTTTTCATCATTTGTTGAAGTAGAACCTGGTTTTCCCCCTCAGCATGATGATGTTCTGAGATGACATTGAAGAAACAAAAGGGCATTTAGGAGGCTCCCAAAAGTATTGGTTAAAGACAAGCCCAGAATTCATTCTGGCCACATGGAGCAAGGCCGTCTGCTGCACAGGAGGCCAGAGCTGAGCAGAAGGCATGATAAAAGCCTGTGGGCAAGGCCTCTGGCAAGTTTAGTTTTCTGGATACTGTCACTGCACAGCTGTCCCCGAGAGACTCGGAACCTTTACATGGCACTCAGAGTGACTCATCCTAACTGGAGGACAACAGCAATTCACACAGGCTCCTGTGGGCAGAGGTGTACCCTCACATTCTAACGAGCCCAGGTCCCCTGCTCCCTGACTCCCTGTGAGTGATCAGGTCCCAGGGCACACACCTGAAGAGTGATGTTGGCTCGAGGCCAGTTCTGTAGGTCAGTGAACTGCAGGTAAGTGTCTCGGTCCACAAAGTTGACGCCGAGCAATTTCTCACATTCGGGGCCACCGAAGCCTGGCAGGCACTGGCATACAGGCCGGCTGCCCTGGTCTACACAGTTGGCCCCATTCTGGCACTCAGTCCCCTCACAGGGGCTCCTGGGGGCAGGTGGAATCTCACAGAACTGTCCACTGAGAAGAAAAGACACAGATCAGGGAGGGTGGGGCCAAATGAAGGGGAGGGAATCTCTCCCACTGTGCTGGTCAGAGATTCTCTAACCACCCCAGGAAAATGGACCCTTAAAGTGACAGAAGATGTCCTTTGAGAACGTTGAGTTGCGGGAGGACATCCTGCAGCAGAAGCTGCAGCATCACAGAAATGCCACCTGAGCCACTCTCTACCAAGATCTCAGGTGATTGGCATGTACACTGAAGCTGAAGATTTACTCCCTCCCTCCCCATGCCAATAACTCTGCAGGACAGATTTTTATAATAGAGAAGAGAAAACTCTGACTTAAAATACAATTGGTGGTGATGAAGGTGGTGAATTACTGAATTACAGAAACCAGAAATAAAAGAGGACACATTACTACCAGACTTACAGAAATAAAAACAACTAACTGGGGATGTGGCAGGAGATAGAGCATTTGTTTAGTGTGCACAAGGCCTGTGGTTTTAATAACCCCCACTCAAGAGGCAGGAGAGACTTAGAAGGCCATATATGTACAACTGTGTGCCAGCTACTTGGATAGCATAGAAGAAATTGGCCAATTTTTAGAAACACAAAAACTCGCCACATTGACTCAAGAATACAAATAATCCATGCTAACAAACTAGTGAGGAAATTGAACTAGTGACCAGAAAATTCCCCGGGCCTAAAGGGTTTCACTGATGAATCCTATCAAACATTTGAAAATAATGTTCTTCTCAGAAGTAGACAATAAAGGAATATGTCCTGATTCTGAGACCCTGGTACCTAAGCTAGACAAAGACACTGCAAGAAAAAAAAATAGAGGCTGATATCTCTAGGGGACATAGGCAAAAGTCCTCAGCAAAATGTCATCACATCAAATGGAGTAGAAACCCTGTTATATACCGTGACCATTTAAGTTTTACCCCAGGAGCAAGGTTGGTTTAGCATCTGAAATCAATGTAGAACATCATAGTAACATATTTAAAAAATCAAATAAACTTCAACCCATTAGAAGTAGAAGGGAAGTCTATCAGCTTAGTGAAAAACAGCCAGAAACACACAGAGCCAGCGTCACAGTCGATGGGCAGATGTTGAATTCGCACTGTATAAATAGAAAGAAGCCAAGAACGTCTGCTCTCAGAAGCTTCCTATAACAGCTTGTACACTGAGGGCCTGTCCAGAGCAGTCAGGACAGAGAAGGAGAAAGCGTGCGTCTACTGAAAAAAAAAAGAAAGAAAGAAAGAAAGAAAGAAAGAAAGAAAGAAAGAAAGAAAGAAAGAAAGAAAGACTATCTATTTGTAGATGATGTCTTGGGAAAAATCCCAAGAAATCTATTAAACGCTCTTAGAACTAATTAAAGAATTCAGCCTGATTTACAAAATCAATGCGCACACAACAAATGACATTAAGAAATCAATTCTAGGGGGTTGGAGAGATGGCTCAGTGGCTAAGAGAGCTTGTTGCTCTTGCAGAGGTCCTGAGTTCAATTCCCAGGAACCACATGGTGGCTCACAACCACTGATACCTAAGTTCCACCAGATCTGATGCTCACTTCTGACTTCTTTAGCTATTTCATACACTTGGTGCACACATATGCATGCAGGCAAACACTTGTATGCATAAATAAAATAAATAAATCTTTTAAAAATAAACCTATTTACAGTATCATTTAGAAGAACTAAAATTAGGAAATAATTTCAAAGTTAAGTATGAGGCGCTAGAGAGCTGGCTCAGTGGTTAAGAGCCCTGGCTGCTCTTCCAGAGGACCCAGGTTGTGTTCTCAGCACCCGCATAGTAGCTCACAAACACCCGTAACTTCAGTCGCAGGGGATCTGACACCCTCTTTTGGCCTCTGAAATCACCAGTCACACACTTGGTAACAGACATACCTGTAGGCAAAACACCCATACACATAAAATAATAATTAAAAATGTTTAAAAATAAGTGTGAAACATCTACTTTTAAAAAAATGACAAAATGATTATTGAAAGAAGCTAAAGTACATTCACTTAACGCAGAATGGGAAAATCCAATATTGTTTTATTAAAATGCTTCTGCTCCCTACACTATAGAGTCAATAATACTTCCTCCACCAAAATCCCAAATTGCTTTTTTTTTTTTTTTTTTTTTGCAAAACTTACAGGCCATAGAGTTTTAGCAAGAAAGCCAAGACAATTAAATAAGATGAAGGGGGAAAAAGTATTTTCAACAAATTATGCTGGGACAACTGGATATCCACATCCAGAAGAGTGATTTTAAACTCCCATTTTCAGCCCTTAAACAAACAGGTTTAGAACCCTGTGCCTAAGTTCTAAGTGGCTGTTTGACTCTCCCAAGTTTGCATAGTTGGGACTGGTGGTGCCACACCTAAAACTCCAGCACTCAGCTCCAACAATGGGACTGTCACTCACCCAAGTCCTAGAAGGGCCCTTGCCAGTCCCACCTGAGGCAGAGGGATTGCTCGCACTGTGGCCAGAGAGGCTCACCTGTAGCCCTCGGCACAGAGGCAGGAATAGCTGTTGACTTCATCCACACATTGGGCCCCATTCTGACAGCGGTGATCCTTGCAGTCGTCCTGATTTTCGCTGCAGTTGTCACCCGTGTAACCTGGCACACACTCACACCTATGGTGGACAGGGAAAGGGTCAGGCAACATTCAGTCTGGGGCTCAGTGGCCAGGGCTGTGTAGCCTGTGTGACCAAGGATCTCTATGGGGTCTCTTCTGCTAAGAACAGAGCTCTCTGGATGTGGGGAACCAGGGCTGGGAGAGTAAATGCCTGGCAGCAAGAGCAGGTGGCAATCTTGTCTTAGATGACCACTGTCACTACCAGCTACACATCCAAGGTCAGCCTTGGGCCCGTTCTTGACCTGCCCTGCTCCATGGTCCCCTAGGACCTACCCCACCACACAGCACCACATTCCACAGATTCGGCTGCTCCTCTGTGCTCAGCCTCTATAACTCTGCTGGGCCCAGATTCCCACCCTTCAGCAAGACTTGTGCTTGCCCTCAGTGAGGATGGTGACCCACACTAGCCCCCGATTTCCAGACTCTTGGGGAGCCCCAAGTGTGTCCCCAAACTACTTCAGGCTAACCCTCGATCTAAGCAAAAAGCACACATACCCCCCCTCAGCCTCCAGAACATCTACTGCTCTCTACACACCAAGCCTGCCCATCAGACACATCCCTGCCTTCACCCCTGTTAACTCTGAAACACCTTTGCTCGCGCCCTGAGTGGTCCAGCCACGCCAGTTCCTCCCCTTTCCCAGGAAGCTTCCAGGAAACACTTTAGCTCTCACCAAGCAATTCCTGTGTGAACCCCTGCCAACTCCAAATCCCATGTAAGCAGACTGCATGCACTCTTGCTTGGGGTTGTTTCTTATTTCAAAGCCAGTGTTTCTCAGGCTGGAAGGAACTTCTTCCAGCCCAATATACGTATGCATATGTACAGAAGCAGTTGGGTGTGTGTCCTAACCACATAAAATGGCACACTGTTTTCTGACACTTTCTGTTTTCTCTTTATTAAAGATTTATTGAAGGGTATTAATTTTGACCGACCCAATTGATCACCACCCACAAATGGGTCTTGAGTTACGACCTGAAAGAATGCTATAATAGTCAGGCCACCACACACTTGTTCACTCTCTTATTCAAGAGCCTCATACCAAATGCTTGCTGGGTCCAGCACAACAGCAGGAATAGCTGGGCATCCCTCCCTTCCATCCTACCACCAGGATAGGAAGCTGAGGGCAGATGCATGCCACAGCCTGGTGGACGGTGGCTGGGCCCAGGGCTGAACATGGAGCCCATCTACTGAGGTGAGAGAGACAGAGCAGTCCCATACCAGCCCTGCAATCCTGTTCACCTTGCCCTGTAAGCTACCTCACCTGAGAGAAGGGACTCTTCCACCAGTGTGCCACCGCTCCCTGGTTGGCTTTGCCGTCCCCACTGCCATTCCTGTGGCTTACGGAGGAGGGTAATGCCTCTCTCATTTTCACAGAGGCCTTGCTGCAGTCTAGAGTTCATGTTTAGCTGGGTCCCAACAGTCCCCTGGCACTACTGGCTACACAGAAGACCCCTTCAGGTCTCTACCCCTGGCCTTAGCTCCAATTCCTGGGCTTGGGTCACTCCGTCAGAGACCACAGGAAGTCCTAGCCCGACAACTCTTTGCTGACCTTATGAATAGGAGGAAGGGCATTCTAGGAATGAAGCTGTGTTTAAGGGAGTGACATTTTCAAAATCCCATATGACCTTCATCCAGCAGTCTCCATGAGATGATCCCTTCTACATAATCCAGTTAATACAATGACTGCTTGCTTGCTTGCTCTGGGGCTGGGCCGGTTTTGGAATTCAGAGCTTTGTGGCCACAATTAGGCCATAGGCTTCACGTAAGTGAGCATATATGAAAGTTGCCAGAGGAATTTGAGACAGCCCAGTAAACAGGTAAGTCTACACTCCAGCAGAAGCTATCCATATCCACCCTTTACAGAGGAGTGGCAAGTGTGACAGCCTTCCATAAGCCTTTCTTTCAGGTAAGGCTTTGCTCTGGAAGGACTCTTTAATTCTGTGAGCTTTGTGGATTTTGTGATTGGAGTGAGAGGTCATGGACCTGGCTGGCATGGATGGCTGTAGGTGGCTGTAGGGCTCAGTACTAAGTGCCTTCCAGAGAAGTGCCTTCTCACTTACCTCAAGAGGCCTCTAATGCTGCTCCCAGTCCCCAGTGAGAACAAGGGCTCAGTCCAGCCAGCATCTACTCAGGGCAAGGGTGCAGCAAGTCTCAACCTCAGGGTTGTGTGGCCAGAGCTGTGCCCATAGCCACCCCTGTGATGGTTCTCAGGAACCCAGAATTCCACCAACAAATGAGGAATTTCCAGGAAGGAAGGGAGGAAGCCAAGCCTAGGCTGGGGTTCCTGGCAGTGGCTGTCACTGACCTAGGCCCATCCGGGGTGCCCACACACTGGGCCTCATGCTGACATGGGTTCAGATCCAAGGAGCAGAAGTCCACCAGCTGCTCACAGGTCCTTCCTAGGGGAAGAAGGAGCAAGAGGCAGCAGATGCCAAGCTCTATGGAGCCCATGCAGACACTGGCATCCCCAAAGGATGGGGGATGCCTTGCCCCCCCCAACGCTTACCTGTGTACTGCAGGGGGCACCGACAGGTGTAATTGCCCACACCATCCACACAGACACCCCCGTTGACACACGCATGCTTCACACAGTCATCTGTGTTCACTCCACAGGTTGGCCCTTCAAAGCCAGAGGGACAGGAGCACCTGTGGTGGAGGGAAGGAGGGAAAGTCTGTGGCCGCTGGTCAGAATCTTTATTCCATACATTTGGCAATTCTATCCTAGACCAGAGTAGAAACTACACTAGGCCAGAAGGTGAACAAATTAGAAGGTAACAAGACCAACCCTGCCCTCAAGAAATCCTCTGGATTCCAGTCTGGTGGGGGAGACTGATAGGAGACAGTGACTCAAGAAATACAGTCAGGATGGTGGCGGCTCTGAATGAAGCCAGGTGTGGGCAGAGAGCACCTAACCCTTCCTCAGCAGGGCAGGCTTCCTGGTAGAGGTGAGGGACTAGCCTCAGCAAGAACCCCAACACAGGAGGGGAGAGAGGCAGTGGATGCAGAAGGACTGGTGACAGAGAGGACCAAAGACAGACAGGAACAGAGAAGACACAGGGACCCAAGTGGGAAGGCAGGACCTGCCCATCTACAGTGCTCAAGTGTTTGAGGACACAGACTCCAGGAACAGTAATAATGGAGCTGGGCTGAGCAGTATCTGGGTTATAGAAGGTTCTAGAAGTTGATGCTTAAGAACCAGGATATTCCTTAGCCTCAGGCATATGAGGTTTCCCAAGAGGTACAAGGGTCAGAGGAATTCACATGCAGCTCTTCAAGGGTCCATAGAACTCCTCCAACACCCCCAGGCCTCAGCCAGGGTGCCCTCTGTGCTCAAGCAGGAGGTGGGCTGTGCCTCCAGGTGTAAAGGAAAACAGTAAGTAAACCACTAAAAATAACTGACAGGAGACTTGTGAGCTGTCACTGAACACAACTGTGAGACTGTCACCACCTGCTCACTCGGGAGATTTGGGCATATAACTGGGAGGATTTCCAATAGCTGTGCCGCAGGCCTATGGCGACTCTCCTAACCCTGACTGGACTTGTGTGAATAGACCTTTCCAGCAAGAATATAATATCCACGCAAAGAAGATAGCAGGGCAGCTGCTCTCTCCCATCATGCATGGGCCATCTATGGACACAGAAGACAGCCATGCACCTATAAAGGAGTTCTGTCTCAGCACACATCACCTTATAGATAATAATATCAAATGTTATAGCAGTTGCATTGTTTTGTATGTTATTAGTCACCACTAACTCAGACACAGAAACTATTTTTTTGTAATTTTATTTATTTTTATGAGTAAGGGTGTTCTGTCTACATGTATGTCTGTGCACCACATACATGTGTGGTGTCCTTGGAGGCCAGAAGAGGGCACCAGGTCCCCCGAGGCTGGATTTATAGATGGTCATGAGCTGCCATGCAGGAGCTGGGACTCAAACCTAGGTCCTCTGGAAGAGCAGTCAGCGCTCTTACCTGCTGAGCCATCTATCCATGCCCCAAAGAAACTTTAATAATTTTTTGAGATAGGATCTCATTATGTAGCTTAAGCTGGCTTTAAATTTGTAATCCCCTTACCCAGCCTTAGGATTGCCTATGTGTACCACCAAACATAGCCAAAAGAAATTTCTAATCAGAAGCTCACAGTGACGAAAAAAGGGGAGGGGCTTTAAAATTTAGCTCTCAAGCCCTCATTGGAGGAAATTGCTCCTGGCATACAGTCATATCACAATAGAGACCAGGAGGGTGGTGAACACAGTGAGGATACTAGTTCCAGCCAGATGGGGAGACATGGTTTCATTGCTATGGAGGAGCTTGTTGGTGGCATTTTAAAATGGTGCCCAAAGTTAAGTGTGGCATCAGAAGCTGTGATTTAAGCCCTCTGGAGGCCAAAGCAAAGGATAGCTGAGAATTCCACAGCAGCCTTGGCTACCCAATACTGTCTCAAAAAAAAAATTCAATGAATAAATAATAAATTAAAATGATACCTAATTGCTATGACAAATGGATGCTACTGGGGCCCTCCATCCTTAACCAGTTAAGCATACTTAACCTAGTTGTTTTATTTTAAAATGGCAATACTATTTATAACATTCATGGCACTGGTTCCTTTGAATAGAAAAAGAATAAACTTACAATGGGAAAAAATGCAGCTGTCGGTCTAAGAAAATTTGTGTGGGGTGGTGTTTAAATCTTGTATGGAGGGCGAGTACAGGGGTCTGGAGATGAGTGTGATGCAGGCATCATCTAGAGTTTGGTTTTAAGATAGGGTGACAGGACGTTTGTCCCTTCTGGCAAAATCTAAGGGCATGTAAGGCAGGTGGAAAGAAGGCCCCCCTCCCACCTGGTGCTACAGGCTGCCGGGCTGCTGGATGGAGGGCCCCCGACCTGCCCCCAATCCCAGAAGGGGCATCCCAGCCCTGTGCAGGAGCTGAGGACCAGACGGGGAGGAAGCTTAGCTGGAGCTGCTGCCTGCCCCTGAGGTGGGCCTGCCTATTGTAAGGATGTGTTTCCAAGGCAACACCGGAGGAGAGGCACTTAGCACTTTATTTTTTACATCTGGTAATTTGGGTCTGCAGAGGCAGGTTTGGCCATTTCCGCCCGTAGATTCAACATCATTTTCTGAAGAGCCAATTTGTTCAGTAGGCAATTTATCTGCAGCAACTAAGTACTGTATTCCTCAGGAAAGCTCTGGGAGGGCAGGGATGGGGGCTGGGCCTCCTGGGGAAAGCAGGCGAGTGAGGGTGTGATGTCTGCTCTGGAAGGATTCGGATATGCTAAGTGGTAAGGGCAGCTGTATCCAGAGCATGGGAAACGCCATTCATGGCTGGGGTCCCTCCTTACAACGGCCAGCCAGTGAGAGTTGTGTAAAGGTAGGACCCCAGAAGGAGTGACCAGGACATGGCTCTACCTTTGTCACTTCAGTTGTACCACAGGGCTAATCACAGCCTCTAGAGACTTCATCTTCAAGTGGGGACTGAGGGGTGCGTGGAGATTTAAAAGAGTCTTGGATGCCCTCAATCATTCCCTGGCACTGCCATGATATGTACTCTTGGCTATAGGTTTCCAGTGTGTGAAAAAACACTCCTAGCCACTTGCTAGAGCAGCATAAGCTACACTGTGGGCTAGCCCAAGGCCAGGTCCTCCCCTGTGAGCCTGTGTTGTCTGGTGCCTGCTGCCTCACGGGTGCCCTGCTCGCACCTCTTCCCAGGTGAGGAGGGGCTTAGAGAACCTGTGACTATAATTTGGAGCACAGGTCTGTTCCCTCTCCCCAACCTTATCTCCAGCACAGGGAGACTTGGATACTGGGCCCATTGGTACGCCCCAACCCTTGGGTGCTGGGCCCACCAGCACTCCCCAACCCCACCTCAGGCTCCATGAGCACTCACGTGAAGCCAGCACCCTCGCCCTCCTGGGTGTGGCAGGTTCCCCCATTTCCACACGGGTTGCTGGAACAGCTGTCCAGGGACACCTCACAGTCTCGGCCCTGGAGGGAAAGTCAGGGATGAGGACTCCAGGGAGAGCCAAGGAGGTTAGTAAGAACTAAGAAACAGCCCTCGGTCTCTGCTTGTCTACCACAGGGGTGCCTATTCATTCTCCCATCCACTCTTCATCAACATATATCCATCCATCCACAGGTTAGGTGACAGGGTCACTCACATGCCCTTTCTGAGCTAGACCAGCAAACAACATAGCCAGTTTTGCAGGGCCTGCCTTGCAGCAGATAGAACTCTTCTCCCAGCTTCTGCCTCCACTCACCTTGTAGCCACTGGGACAGGTACACCTGTATACCTCAAGAGGGTCATTGTGGCAGGTAGCCTGATTCTGGCATGGGCTGGACAAGCAAGGATCACACTTGGCCTGGACTGCCAGACTGGGGGGACCTGTGGGAACAGGGACAGCATTAGCAGAGCAAGGGGGCATGTGGAAGTGTGGGGATCCGCCATGAGAGGTCCAGTCCTCTCCTGGGAATACCCTCTTCCCAGGAGACATGCCTTCACCATGAGTTTGAGGGTCATGGGGCACCTGCCAGCTCAGTCCAGCTTTCCAGCTACGGAACCCACTTTACCACAGGGTCCCTGGCAGCCCCTGACTCACACGTAGCTGTGAGAACTATGCAAATGCACTTGCAGAGCTCAGTAGGTAGAAACTGTATACACAGTGGTTAGGGCCACCCTAAGAGAGAGCAGCGAAGCTGTGATTGCCGGCTACTCCTGACTTTGCCCCTCAGACCCTCAGAGGCAATCGCCCCAGCTACAGTCTGCTCAGCAGAGAGGGAGCTGTGTTCCCCAGGCTTGGCTCTGCAGGGAGGCCACATGGGGAAAATCCACATGCCTGGAGCCTCTTCATCTCCAAGTCTAAAGCAGGGAGAGCCATCCCTGTTACCTCCAGGCTATGCAGGTCCCTCCTCACTCACTGGGAGCAAATGTACCTGGGGACCGACCCTGAGGGACACCAAGATTTCACAAGAGAGCATAGGGAAATCCGGCCACTCAACTCAGGCTGCCCTCGAAGGCTCTTTCCAGAAGAGGTGACATCAGTTCTGATGAAGAGGCATGCGTTTGAACAGAAATTATAAAAAAAAAAAAAAAAAAAAAAGACCTTTCCCACAGGGCAGAAGCCGCTGGAGGGACTTCCAGATACAGATATGTTGTTTCTTGACCCAGTATTGGTAACTGAGTAAACTCAGTGAATGAATATCACCAGGCTCTTTTTCATGCTGGTGTATTTTTCTGGATGTTGTTATACTTTAGTTAAAAAGAATACATTGAAAAAATACAACTTAGCACCACTCTGTCAGCTAGTAAATGCCAAGCATCTATTAGCATAGATCGGCTTGCTCTTAATAGCAGTTACAGAGTGGGCCCTTGGAACTGTTACTGCTGTGACAGCTTCCTGCACACAGGGTGGCCTGGGCCTCCTCATTAACCTACAGCTGTCAGTTTCATTTCCTACGGTGGCCTCTGAGCTTGCAGAGGGCAAGGGCCATGCCCCAGGGTCCCTAGGGTCCTCCCCTAGCTCCCCCTGCACACAAAGCTGAGCCCAGGCAGCCACTCAGCCACCTGTCTTTGCTCTGCAAAGTTTTACAGGGCCTCAGGGGCTTGATCAGTCAGCCAGTCAGTCATTCATTGCCTGAACAAGTATTTGGAGATGCTGGAGGTAAGGAGCCTCAGCCCAGATCTCCAGTCACGCCCTGACTCTGTGTTCTGCAAATGTCAAGAAAGCACCAGCTGGTCGCCTGGGCCCATCAGGGACAGAGTAGGGTTTCAGCTAGTTGTCCAGCACAATGACTATCTAAGGGAAGTCTGAGTGCCTGTATTGCCAGGAGCCTGGGAGCTTCGAAAATGCTATTTTGGTTTTTCTTACATAACCAAGAATCTAAGCCCTAATGGACTGGGATTTTTCTGCCTGGCTTTTTTGTTTGTTGGATATCAAGACTAGAAGGCAGCCATGCTAACAAGCAGAACCTCATTTCTATCCATTGACTCTCCCACTAGTGGGACCCAAGGACCCAGGAGTATCTAGAAGACCCTACCAGGGCTGGGCAAGTACTGTAGTCCCTGGTACCCACCACCCCTTCTCTCATGCTCCTGGGCTCACCTTGGCATTCAAACTTCTTGGCAGGTGTGGTAAGCAGAAGTTTGCCCTCCATGTCGGGAGGTCCAGCACAGCGGGCAATGCCAGGTTCCTTGTAGCCAGTCTTCACCCAGCTGGAGAGCCATCGGAGGTGGCAGTCACAGTACAGGGGGTTGGCACCAATGGCTCTGAGACAGGCAGCAGAGAAAAATAGGCATTCCAACTTCAGACGCTTTGAGGCACTGAGCACATAGAGATGCAGGTTACCCACAAACCCCTGCTTTAATCACTCCATGTGCGTCATCTTACTTAGTCCTCACTATGTCTCTCTCCATTTTCTGCATACAGAGACAGACTTAGAAAGACTGAGTAATTGTCCTAGATCAAAGGAATGGAAGAATCTGGGTTTGGAACCCATTCTGCCAGGGACAGGGAGAGGCTCTGTACTCAGAGCCTCCACAGACATGAAGGAGAAGGTAGCCAGCATTTACCCCGGCAGAGAAATGGCTGTTGCTCCTGCCTTCATGCACCCAGTGCTCTCATTAACCCCACACGAAAGCTCTCTGAATCTTTAAGATGTGGTGCTGAGCATTGCATGGAATAAGTAATTTCCCTGGGGCCACACTGCGGCTAAGGGCAGCCCCTGGGTCTAAACCCTGAACTGTCTGTCTCAGAAGCCCAGCCACTTTTGATTTCTTTTTATTTTTAATTAAGCAAAGACCACATGCATGCATTCTTACTTGCAAGCTTTCTCAAATGCTGCAGAACACTGTGAGTGCTAAGTGCCATGGTGACACACGTGCGTGTGCACGCACACTATTTTTGTTTTGTTTTTGTTTTTTGGAGACTGGGTTTCACTATGTAGCCTTGGCTGGCTTGGAACTCACTATGTAGAATAGACTGGGCTTGGACTCATAAAAATCTGACTGTCTTTGCCTCTGAGTGCAGAGATTAAAGACATGTCACCATGCCCAGCAACTGAAGTTTTTGTTTTTAAATAAATTTTTATTATTTTATGTGCATTGGTGTTTTGCCTACAGGGATGTCCATGTGAGGGAGCCAGATCTCCCAGAATGGAGTTACAGACAGTTGTGAGCTACTATGTGGGTGCTGGGAATTGAATCCAGGACCTCTGGAAGAGCAGCCCTTAACTTCTAAGCCATCTTTCCAGCCCCATATGTTCTAGTGTTACTGATTCGAGAAATGGTATAACTCCAATCCTAGATGCAATTGCTTTGTGGAAGTTTCTCCTACAGACACATCTACAGATGATATAAAGACGCCTGCGTGACAGACTGCTGCTATGGTCCAAGTGTCCCTTCCAAATGCATCTTGAGACTTTTATCAGTCCAGTGTTGGAAGATGGCCCTTTAAAACAGGTAATCTGTGCTCACTCCCCAGAACTGGGTCAGCTGTCATCGGAGTGGATGCCGGGTACAAAGGATCTGTCTGGCCTCATTGCTACCCTGCCGTATGAAGGTTCAGCCATGCTCCTACCGGGTCATCACTGTGCTCCTGGGCTTCCAGGCTGCAGAAGCAGGAGGAGAATAAACTCCTTGAATATCATTTGTCCAGTCTGTAGCTGCAGAAAACAACTGGGACCTGGAAACTGCCCCTGTTCATCGGCAAGTAACTGGTTCAATAAACTATGCTAGGTCCACAGTATGTCACTATCCTCCACAGAGGCACACAGGTGGCACAGTTACCAAGCTCATGTGTGTGTCGCCTTCCAGCCCTTTCCCCCATGGATGCATACGGTTCCTATCTACAGTGTGCCACGTCCAAACAGCTTGTTTCTTGTCACTAGCCAGCATGCCTTGGAAGCCTTCCAGGTCAGCATATAGGAATCTGCCTCATTTTGCCGAAGTGCTTTGCAGCATTTCAGGGAAGAATAGATACCCTGTGGTTTAATGAGCAGTTTCCCTGTTGCTGGGCTCTCTGGCAGCTGAGATGGCTGTGAACACTCTTTTACACGTGGCTTTGTGAGGTGTGAACATTCCTCTAGAGCAGCTGCCTATGGAATCCAGGTGACAGAAGAAGCAGATGTCGAATGATAGCGCTGCCCCCAGGAGGCAGTCCAGGGCCATGTCTGTGCCCACCTGAGTACTGCCAGCTGCTTGGCCCTGTACCAATCCCATAGCAAGTTCAGAATCGTTCCCCATCTACAGTGAGAGGCATAAAGACAGTGTGTGAACCTAATGGAAAGAAGGGGCCAGAGTACTTCCTTTCATAAATAGAAGATCAGTGCCCAAAGCTCATCCATATCAACCAATTTTAAAACCTCAAGGTTGTGTGAGGTTAACGAGAGGGGGAGCGTTCATCCGGTCACCGGATACCCAGCTCCTTCCCACCTGTTCTGGACTACAGAGGAAGGGGCCCCCAAGATGGGTACAGCCTGATAAAAGTGGCTGTGGCACTGAACAGGAATCTCCCAGAATAGCACAGCTGACGCTGTGTGACCTTATAAAACAGGCTGAGCAAGACTTGGACTCCAGCCTACCACAGCTGCTCCCTGCCCGGGGTGACCTTGGGCGGTTCCCTTAACATCTCTGGGGTTCACTTTATGACTCAATAAAGAGCCTGCGATCAAGAGGGGAAGAGAGACAAGCACAGATAACCTAGAATGGGCGCCGAGGGACTCTCACAGCTCAGGAAGGAGGGCAGGTGCAACCTTGATGTGTATTTAATTTTCTGTCCTTGTGTGCTGACAGCATCCATCCTAGCTAATGGGATGAGCAAGACAGCATCGTCTTCCCCCATCAGCAACAGAGCCTCTCAGACACAGAGGAAGGTCAGAGTCAGACTCCAATGCATAAAAACAGACTTCTTAAGATTGTAGGAAGACAGATATTATGATATGTTTAAAATACTTATTTTAAAACAGATTTTATATAAAATAAGCATAAAATATACTTATTTTTTAAATATTATTTTTTCAAATTATCAGTAAGTACAATATAGCAAAATTATGGCACTTAAAAACTTCATATAGAATTTATAATGAACTACAAGGAGTATAGACCAGTCAGGAGCAGGATGGTTGGAGAGAAACACTCAAAGAATCTAAGCTCATCCTGAGCTCGGTGGGGGGGGGGTAGGGGTGGTCCTTGATGTGACTGAGAGCTTCACAAACTCCCATCCTGGAACCCGGGTCCACCACCACCATCAGCAATGCTGCACCTTGGATGTAAATGTTCTTTCCCAGTCAATTACTAAAATCTACAGGGCCAAAGTCTCCTAAAAAGCCACTCAAAAACCATCCTGGCTTGTCCTGCATGTGTGGCTACTTGTTCCTGTCCTGGGTAGAAGTCAGTACCTCACTCAACACTTGAAGCTTCCGCTGCCCAAGGCTGGGTTTTCCCAGCTGAGGACCACTGCCCTTCTTTTTGGTAGTTCTTTCTCCTAGGGGCCACCTTGCCCAATGGAAGTGAATGTAAACAACTTACACATTTTTTTTTCTTTTTGGTTGACACAAGGTTTCTCTGTGTGGCCGCAGTTGTCCTGGAACTCTCTCTCTCTCTGTAGAACAGACTGACCTCAGACTCAGAGAGATCCACCTGCTTCAGCCTGAATGCACCACCACACCACAGCAAAATTTATACATTTTAATCAAGAGCTTTTTAAAAAGATTCAGGAGGCTGAGGCAGGAAGATCATGAAAGGTCAGTTGGGCTGTGCAGTGTGATTCTGTCTCAAAATATTAACTAATTAGTCAGAAATTTTAAAAAGTAAAGACAGCTGAGACCCAGTGGGAGTGGAGAACAGGTAAGGCCAAGGGAGACATAGTTGGGTAAGGCAGCAGCCAGGCCCTCGTCACTTCCAAAGGACTGTGGGTTGGGAACACACCCCAGTGAGATTATAAATAGCTCCGCGTTGTTGGTCTTTGGTGTAACTTGGGCACACTGAAACAGTAGCTGTCTCGCCTGCTCATGCCAAGCTGTACCAGCTTCTATTAATGGAGCCTAGCCTGAAAGAGCCTCTCCTGATCTGAAGCCAGAGTAATTCTCAAACTGTAAACCCCTCCACCTGAACCCCAGCCCCCTGCCCAGACCACTCAGGGGTTTGTGTGTGTCCTGTTGTCGTTCTCTGGTCCCAGAGGCTACAAAAGTGATTCCTTGAGGACTGGAGCCACTTACTCCAGAGCTGGACCAGACACTAGCTAACTCCAAAGACACAAGCTGGGCCAGTCAGTATTAACTGAGTGAAGCCTGCCAAATACACGGGAAGGGCACATACACGCAGTGCAAAGGAATGCAGGGAGATTAGCATCACCCATCCTGAAATAGAATTAACTTCATTCCAGCGCATTCCCTTCCAGTCTGCCTGTTTTCCTTCTTCCTTTCAATGAGACAAGGAGCCAGGAGGTAGCCCAGGCTGACCTGTAACTTGCTATCTTCCTGTGCACTGGGATTACAGGTGTACACTACTAGGCATGGCACCACCAATCCTTATGTTCATATTTGTATCACATTAATTACTCTGCATGTCATCAAATAATAAATTACAGTGCCATAATTGTCATTAGCTACTTTCTTTTTGGTCCTATGAGCATGACATGATGTAATTAATCATTTCTATTAAATTTTCACACCTACTTCTCAGTGAACATTGGAATATGGCTTTCTAGCCTATAGAAGAATACAGGCAGCAAGATGCAGGGTTCTAACAATGAAGCCATGGGCTCTAACAGGGGCATGCAAGCTTTTGACATTGGGCTGCGGATTAGAGCTGGTATGTATCTGCTGATGGGTAAGCAGGGGATGCTATGGTTTGGATCTTGAACATCCTCTCAAAACCCATGTGTTAAACTCTTAGACTCTAGCCTTTGGCACTGCTGACAATTAGTAGGACCTGTAGACTGTGGGATCTGATGGAAGGCATTAGATCATTGAGGATGTGCCTTGCAAGGGAATATCTGGACCCTGGCCTCTCCCCTTCCTTTCTTCCTGACTGTCACGAAGTCAACAACTTCCTCAGCCACACATTCCCATCATGATGTCCGAAAGCAACATAGTTCAACAACAATGGTCTGAAGCCTCTGAACTTGCGAAATAAAACAAGTTTCTTTTTTTGAAGTTTGATGCAGAATTGTTTGTTTAACAATGTAACATAATTTGTTTAACTATGTAAAGATGTGTTTTGTTTGTTTAATTATGTAAAGATATGTTGCTGTTTTATCTTTCCTGCCTAAGGCACCAGATTGGTCTAATAAAAAGCTGAATGGCCAATAGTGAGGGAGGAGGTATAGGCAGGACTTCTGGGTAAGGAGAGTAGGGGAAGGAATTTAGGCTGGGATGGGGGAGAAAGAAAAACAGATGCCAGGGGCCAGACAGACAGACAGACATGGAGGAAGTAGGAAAGTAGGACATAAAAGGTAAAAAAAACAAAAAAGAAAAAAACCCAAGGCAAAATGTAGAGGAATAAGTTAAAAGAGCTTGTGGGACAAGTGTAAGCTAAGGCCAAGCATTAATAATTAGTAATAAGTCTCTGTGTCTTTATTTGGAAGTTGGTTGGTGGCCCAAAGGAAATTCCAATTACATCTGGGGTATTTTGCTATAATAACAGAAAGCTGACTAACATTAGTGGATGGTGGCTGGCAGATGATCTTAACTGATAGATTTCTTATATAATATATCTGGCCTCACTGTTTCCCCAATGACAGCTATAGGATCAAACTTGATTTTTACAGCATTGGGTTTGTTTGTTTGTTTAGAACATGTGCTGTCTGAACCTGGAAAAGAAAGTGGGGAATAGCCTTGAACTCATTGGCACAGGGAAAGACTTTCAGAACAGAGTGCCATTAGCACAAACACTTAACCAACAATTAATAAATGAGACCTAATGAAACTGAAAATATTCTATAAGGCAAGGGACACTGTCAT